>NW_007726969.1:246988-271941 GCF_000696425.1 Galeopterus variegatus
TAGCTATCTTTGGAAAATATAATCTGCCTCATATGTTGACTCTACTCCTGTTAAATAGGCTCACACAGGGCCTGGGTGGTTTATTGAGTCCCTTTATCCTCATAGTCAGTGTGATTTATGAATTTGCAGATGTTAAAAAGCCTAAAGTTAAACAGTTTTTGGGTGGAACCTGAATGATGTTTACTCAGAGCCATGTAAATATATGAGGGGGAGTGGCGGGCAAAGCCTTTCCTCATTTTGGAGGAATAATGCATAGACTTTTTTTTTTTTTTTTTTTTTTTAGGAGGGAATATATTCTTAGTCTTTGTTCAGAAACTTAGGCAACCTTGCAAAATGCATAGTCACTCTAAGTTTTGTTTTGTTTTGTTTTTACAATTGTTTAGTAGGGCCTAAAATGTTCTAAGGGTCTGTGAACAAGACAGACGAGATTCTACTCTTATGAAACTTGGATTTATGTGGAAAAGACAGACAGTAAAGAAGAAATTGGATAAGCACTTCAGAGATTTATAAGTTTCCTAGGTAAATGGGTGGGGAGAGCCCATGGCAAATGGTGGTTGCCATGATGTTATTTGAGCCTAGTTGGGGAACCCAGAGTTATCAGAAAAGACATTGGAGGAGTTTCACTTAGCCCTCTTATCCAGGGTCCCTGTGTGTGTACTTCATTCATAAGCTGAGATGAAATTGTCAGGGTATAAGCATGGAATTGTTCACAGAATCCTACAACAGCAGTTGGATTAACCATCCGTTCAGTAGCTACTCTACCAGTTATTTTTCTCCCCTTCCCTCTCCAAGGAAAGATCTAATAAAGGTAATGTAGGAATATAAAAAGTATTACTTTCACACAGGAGACAGTAAACACATAGAATTTATTTTCCTCAAGACTGAAAGTATGCAAAGATATAAAAAGATTTTATAAATTCATGATAACTGGATCTATAACAGGTTACTCAGGGAACTTAGTGATATTAGGATATGTCTCTCACCATTTAAGCATATACAAGGGCCTCTGTGTGATTTTCCTTACAGCATCTTATTCCATTCATACAGTAGATGTTAATTGTGTGCCTTCTTCATATCAGTCTCTGGGGGCTGAGAATAAACAGTAGCCAGGGTTCTTACCTTCATGTAGGTAGACAAAAAAAGAAAGCAATATGGCAAAATAACTATAAGTCATAAAAATGGCCAGGAAAGAAACAAATCCTGGGTGATAGAGACTGACTTTAGATGAAGTGTCAAGGATGGTCTCTAAGGAGGGGAGCACAGCTGTCAGATATCATGGTGCTAAGCCAGACACAGGCTAAAGGATGTATTAAGCTAAGTCCAGGAAATCATTGCTCTCATGCTTACACCATAAGTGAGGAAAGTTTGGGTGGGAGCTGGGGGATATAGTTGTTCCTGCAGTATATTGGGTCCTTGTAGCCTTAAAGTGTAATAGGAGTCCTTTACTCTTGCTGGTGTGGTCCAGGGTGACTATCTAGTGATATTGAGTGAGGGCATCTCTGCAAAGCTCCTTAGCCTCTGAGTACCAGGTCTGATGGAAACTATAGATTTTTTGGCTCTGCTTTAAGCTTGTCCCGTAAGTGCTAGGGAGAAAGAGATTTTGGAAACCTGACTTCATCTTGGCTATCATTTTTGTGGGACGGTAGTTGCTAAGCAATAGATCCCTCTGGCTGGAGCAAAGGAGGTGGCCGATGGAAGAGGGTGGAGATAAGTAAAGTAGAGTAGTGCCTGAGTCATGTTGAAGGATGACTTCTAGGAACAAAAATGCATAGAGACTTTCAGTTTCAGAGTGAGGTCCTGTTGCAAAATTTTCCACGTTCATTGTGTCTACCTCCCCCCACCTCTCTTGTGATCTTTGCTCTTGGTTTTGGGGTTCATAGACTTATGCTAGTTTGTCAAGAGCCATGCAAACCTCGAGGTCTGGTGGTAATTACTGGAGCAAGGTGGCCTGGTGTATGAGAATGCATTTTCCCTTGTACAACTCTTCAAGGGGGAAAGGGCCTTTAAATGGGAACATTTGGTTCAGATTATTTCGATTTGTGTTAATGGGATGTTTCCAAAGTCTTGACTTGCTTTGGGAAATCTAATGGAGAACACTTGCGGGGTGTGATGTGTTTGCTTTTTTTCAAGTGATATTTCTCCTACGTCTTTTCTGTGATCACCTTTCCTTATTCTATAGATACTCCACTAACATTTCAAGATTTTTGTTGTCTTCTGAGGAGGCATCTTTTCTTGAAATTTTCTTAAGGAGAGGGGAGTGTGGAGTGTTTTGGGTATGTCAGTCTGCAGGACAGAAAGTTTGTGGTCATATCCCCCATTTTTTTTAACTGTTAAAATCCACCTTCCACGTACCTTGTGTCTTTTACACCCGTCTTGTGTGCGCAGTTTATCTTGGGTTTAGCACCTAGCACAAGACATCTTTTGGATTAGGATAGAGTGGAATAAGTTATTTTCTATGTTTCTGGAAGGACTAGGAGAAAAAAATGCCTAGAGGCCCCATTGGTGGAACCCAATAGTGATCTAAAAACTCATAGTAATAGAGCAAGGGATTTAGAAACCTGTCTTTGTAACCTACCAGTCCTATGACCTTGGGCAGGCTTCTTAACCTTTCCCGTGCCAATTTTCCCTCTGTAAAACAGGGATGGCAGTTCTCTCAAAATTTAATTTTGAAGATTATATGAAATAATATATGTAAAGGGCTTAGCACGTAGTATAATTGTTTAATAAATGGTAGCTATTATTGTTAATCATTGTCGTATGTATGGAGACTTCATAGATTATACTAGAGATGGTATATTCTGGCTGTGAAGGAGAAAAATTCATGAAAATTATCTTCCTTGAAGAATCACATTAGTTAGATGGATTTCTCGTAGGGAGGAAGGGGCTATGCATCAAAGTTCCCCCAAACCCTGGTCCACCAAAACCCTGGCCTTTTCATCTGTTGACATATCTGGCTCAGAGTGGACCCTTTGACAACTTCTTATGCTTATTATTTGGGTTTCTTTCTGTGTCTAGAGATGCTTGCCATGAATATTCCTTACCCCCTGTAATTACCCTGGAGGTTTCCAAGATCTCTCGGCCCTTCAGATGATGTTGGATAGTTGGCTCTGGGACCCAGGCATGCTCCCAAGTCTTGCTGGCGTCTGCTGCTGTTGGCTTCCCAAGCATGCAGCTGGGGGAAAGAGTGTGATCACTCCTGGGAGCCAAACTGAGGCGCCTCTCTCCCCAGTGGAGAGAGTGGAGTTCACGGGTGCAGGGAGATGGGCTCATTGAAGCAATTAATGTGGGGTTCATCAACATAAAGATGATACCTTTGATCTTCAGGATGTGCAGTTTCACTAGACTCTAATAATTACAGTGATGCTTACCATTCATTGAGTGCTTACTCAGTGAGTGTCAGACACGCCAGGCAAACCCAAGTGCTTTACACATTTTGCCTCATTTAATCTCAGTAACATATCCATGGTGTAGTGACTTATAATCCTCATTTTTCCAGTGAGGAAACTGATATACTTCCTTATGGCTGATTGTTTTTTCCTGATGGGTAGAAAATTTCTCATATTAGCTGTGTGAGGATACAGGACAGGGCAGGATGGGTATAGTGTAAAGAATGTTGAACTATAAGTCAGGATCTAATTAACCCCTCTTCCTGCCTTTCTTTCTCCCTCCTCCTCCCCTCCCCTGCCTTTTCCTTCCACCTTCCTTTTAATTTATAAGATTCTGGGCTTGGACTGGAGCAGGTGACAATATGACATGGTAATGAAGAGCCTCAGCTTTGGCCTCAGACATTTTCTGGGTTGAATCCTGGCTCTGCCATTTGCTAGTTATGGGGCCTTGGGAAGTAGCATACTCCTCTGAGCCTCAGTTTCCACTGTTGAGGGGACTTAGTGAGAATGGTAAAGCACCTGGCAAGTGTCATGATATGTGAGCTAAAAATAAAAATAAGAATAATTATATTATTTTTTCTTTCTCAGACATTCTTGTTTTCCCTGAGTCAGAGGTTTTAAAATCTTTCTTTTTTCTTTTTCTTTTCTATTTTTCTTTTTTTGAGGGGAGTGTCAAAGACTCCGTTGAAAGTCTGATGAAAGTTCTGGACTCTTTCCCCAAAAAATGCATGTTCACCAAACTGTATCTGCAATTTCAGAGGGTTCAGGACCTTCTAAAGCTCCTTGTCTGTGACATCCAGAATAAGAACGCTTTTAGTTGATTGTAGCCCCCTTTCCCCAAGAACTGTTCCTTATCTACCCTCTGAGACATACTGGCCTTTAGCTGAGGCCAGAGCATGTAGAGGACCTTCCATGAGGACTGCAGTGATGTGCTTCCTTTCCGTCTTCTGCTCTGTTCTCTAACAAGCAGCCTCCTGATTTCTTGGCCCTGGTGTTGCTTCCCAGAACAAGCACACGGAATGTCCTTCAGTAGCTGAAGCTCTCTTGGGAGCCTGCCAGGAGAGCAGGGAAAATCAGTATTTCTCTTCCTGGTTGGGTTATTTCAAGGATGAGAGAGGGATGAGAGGGGAGGGAGCAGCAGAGACTCTGGGATTTCAGGAATAACTAAACTATCGCATATTGATCCTCTGTTCTATGCCAGGAACTGTTCTAGGTGCTTTGCATTTATTATTTCTGATCCTTACAAGAACCCTACCAGCTGGGGAGTGTGTTATCACCCCCACTTTACAGATGAGGAAACTGAGATTCAGAGAAGTTAAGTACAAATAGCAAGTGTTAGAGGTGGGAGTCAGGACAAGTCTGTTTCCATTCTCGCAGCTCTTCTGTGCCGTGCTATTTCCTAAGAAGGAGGCAGGTCTCGGGGTAAAGGGTAACTTCACACTCTTTGCTGCTGATAAGGGAAATGCTTTTCCTCCTGGTGGCCAGACATCCGCAGTCACTGTCTTTGTTAATGTGCTCTAGATGGCCTTCTCAGTGCTGAACTATAGACTTGGGTATTTTTAGAAAAGGAAGAGACTTCTGTGTGTACTGTTTATGTACAGAGGCAGATCAGTTTCTGAATACTAAAATCAGCTAAAGCAACCAACTATCAACCCTGGCTGATGTCCACATGCTGGCAGCCCAATGTTCTGGCTAGCTGATACTTACTATTATGGCTTCAGGGCAGGACTGACCCTCAGGTCTCTTTTTTTGGTAGACTAAGCTCTGAGTCCCTATAGGGGTCTGCTTCTACTTCCCACCAAGTCTGGACTTGCCACCAGCACAGCTCCTGGCTTGTTGGCAGCTGGTTAGGCTACATCCTTTTCTTTTTCTCCATTTCCCTGCTTGCATTTCCCCTCTTTTTGTCTCCCCACCTCACTCACATACTTTTTTGTCCCTTTCTAAGACCGACTGCATTTTGATTTTTTGTTGTTACGGTCAAAGAGGTATATTTTGTGCACTACACTGAAACTGGCCGCCTGAGGTATCCACGTATAAAAACCACACATTGGTTGACCTAAGGCATATAAGGTATGTGATTTCTGCATCGCCATTGCCTGCCCACAGTTAGAGTTGACTCATATTGAGTGCTTGTTAGATGCCAGACACTTGCTGTGTGTGTTACCTGTTGAGTCCTCCCAATGGCACTTTGAAGATGGCTCTGGTATTATCTGATGGGCCTGTGACCTGCCCAGGGTCACATGGCTGGAGTAGTGCCTGTACTCAGCAGGGAGCTGAGGTACACTTGTGAGGTGAGAACGTGTCACCACAGCATAAGAGGGAGGGTGGGGCATGCCACCTTTGTTGCCCGGCTTTTCTCCCAGGAAGATGTCTTTTGGTGTGGCGTAGACAAGCCAGAATTTCAGGTCCCTTTGAGGATTAGTCTCCTTGACCTTCTCCTCTTCTCTGGCAAAGAGGATTTGGATGGGATTTCCCTTCAGTGGGGATTTTGTCTTAGTGAGGGCTGCAGAACTGGACCCGCTGCTTCTGGGATGTGCTGTGTCATTCCTGCTCACTCCTCTGCTGTGACTGCCCCCACCCTTTCCCCTTTCTACTCCAGAATGAAGACTGCATCTCAAAGACATTTGGGAGAAAAAGAGACTTACATTTTGTGCTGTGCTGTGAGGATGTATATATAGGATGTTGACTAACCACTTGTAAGATACTTCCTTATCTTATTTTGGTAGTCTAGCAGATGCCCTTTATTCTTTGATTTAATTTTCTTCATTTACTCATTCACTCATTTATTATCTGTTGATTAGTATGTTTAAGCATACACCTATGGGAATAAGTCTCCCTTAAAGGATGTTACCATGGGGACAGTAAGACCCAGAACCAACTACTGTCTAAGGAGTTTTCTTGTATTATTATTTTAGAGCAATCCTGTGAGGTAGGGAGGAATCTGAAGAATGGGGGACAGTAGAGGGAGTGATTAAGAGAGAGCCTGAATATAGGGCTGCCAGAGTGAGAATCTCTACTCTGTTGCTTGCTGTCTGTGGAACTTGGGCAAATTACTCAGCCTCTCTGTTTTCTCATCTGTGAAATGAGGATAAGGTGCCTACCTCAGGATTTAAGACAATGTTTGTGAATTTCACAGCATTTCTCTGGTACACAGTAACATCTCAGTAAATGGTTGCTATTCTTTCTTGTATTATTATTATTATTATCCCCTTGGTTTAAAGATATAGAAACCATGCCTTGGGAGGCTTTCCCAGCTTAGGTCACATAGCTAATACAGCAAAGGGTGGTAACATATTAACATGCCACTAGGTGACACAAATCAAGTGCCATAAAGAGGTTTGTGTTGTAGAGGGAGGTGCTGCAGGTGGGCTGGCATGAAGTTGGAGAGAACTTCATGGATGAGATGGTATTTGAAAGATTGGTCCATCTGGACAAACGGGAAGATAACATTGTTGGTGGAGGGAACAGCAAGGGCATACACTCAGAGATGAGAATTGGGTGTGTGTTAGCTCAGGAACCTCTGAAGTCAGAGCAGAAGCAGGGCTGTGTAAGCCCCATAAGGGCAGGGGCTGGCTGGGTCGGTTCTGACATAAAAGAGTGTCCGCCACCTGGGAGGGGCTCCACACAGAGTTGTTGAATCCAGCAGAATGGCAGTGTCTGGAGGTGGTAAAGCTTTAGTCAGTGAAGGGGAGTAACTTGAGAAGAAGAAATTTTGAACTTCAGTTGGAGAAGTTGATTTTTCCCCGCCGTGAGACTTGGGATTGTTTATTTCTACTGACAAATGCCAGCTCTCTGAGCTGCCTGGTATTAAACTGAAAGATGCTCTAGACACTAGCTTTGGTTTTACCTGGAATGTGACTCAGGTACTCCCTGAGCTATTTGGTCAACATCGCTGATGGTAATAGGAGATTATAGGACTGGGTGGCCATCTCTGTCCCTGGGGTTATTTAAATTTGAGACCACAGTACCTTGAACTAAGTAAAGGCTTGTTTGAAGTACATATTATGTGTGGCCCTGTGGTTTTCCTAATCCCACTTCCTTCCTTTACTTCCTTCTGGATTTTCCTTAATCTCCATGGTCGGATTCTCACATAGGTAGTTCTCAAGCCTTGACTTCATCTAATGTATGTCTTAGAGAAAAGCTGTGTGCAGATCTCAGTCCTGTAGATGGTGTGGATGCTGCAACATGAGCACAGTGGGAAAGAATCTGCCTACAGGGAGTCCTTAGTGAGGCAAAGAACTGCTTTAGTTTTGAACAGGCCTAATATACGATTCTTTGTGTGGTTTTTATACGTTGGGTCTTTTTAAGATCAGGCTACAAGACTGGAAGCTCCTTAAACCAGCGATCTGCTCCCTCACCGTATGTAGCCCAACCATGGCTTGTGGAAACTAATCAGTGGGCTTCTGATTCATGGGCCATGCAGCTCCTTCTTTCCCTCCTATTTGATTTCTTAGCCTTACTAAGTAATGACTGTCAGGACAAACATGAGAGTGTTAGAGATCCCACTAGCAATTAGTTATCTTTTCACAAACTTCGTTTTAAACTGGAGATAAGGATCTGAAATTTACTGAAAGTCTCTGTCACACTGTTTATTGGTTTCATGGTGATTCTATCCTCAACTCCGACTTGATTTTTTAAAGAAATGTTTTTATCACCATCTTCCCTGAGCTATAAACAGCACTTTAAAAAGGCACAAAGGGATGGGAATGAAGATCTGCAGTACTGAAAATGATTTGAAAGATTGAAATCATTGAGACGACAGGATAATTTTCATCTTAGCTAAGGCACTTGAGTAGGTTTTCATTATGAAGTAGATGTGGACTCTCTTGTTTCCTTACCCTTGGGTGAGACAGGTTTTCTTACCAAAAAAATCCCAACTTCAGAGCATGTGAAGCAACTGCAGTCACATCTCTTGTCTCTCCCTTTCCAAAGCATTCCCGTTTGTATTTGGCTTGTCGTCTAAAACCATGAATGGTTCTTGAGAAGGTGTGTGTGTATTTCAAATACTACCCACTGTGTGATTTTTCTCAGCGTTCCTCTTTTTTCTTGAAACTCTCTCTTCCTTCATTGGCATTGTGCTCTCTAATCTTCCTTCGTCCCCTTTTGAACATCTCTTCCTTCCTCACACCTTCTTTGTCTGTTGGGTCTTCCCAGGGTTCCCTCTCTTGCACTTTTCTCCCAGAACAGGAGGTCTGTCTCTCTCCATCACTACTCTATCCAGTCCCTGGCTCCTGCCATCCCACGTGGACATGAGTCCTAGACTTTTCTCCTGCAGCCCCAGCCACTCTGCAATTTTCCCATTTCCTGACATCTGCTTGCATCTCTAATCTGTATTTTCTTGCTGATGCATAACCCTGACAAGTCCCCCTCTTCTTTCCTTGATCTTCATCACCTCCGTGGTCCTTACTTCTGTTGAAGATGGTATCTCCGTCTGTCACCCAGGCTCCCTCTCTGAAACCATGTGTGATAATTCGTTTCTCCTATTCAGTTAGTCTCCAAACCCCACTGGTGTTCTTCTGCATATGCCCTTCTCATCACTTGAGCCACTGCTGGTTCATTCCCTTGCCACCTCTCACCTGGGCCCCTGGTAGAGCCTCCTGGCTTGAATCTTCTCTTCATCTATGGAGACAACGTCTCTGCTCTGCTGCCTCCTGCAGCCCCCTCCCCTCATTACTTTCCTCAGGCCTCTGTGGAGTGCCACCAGCCTGCCTCTCCAGCTTTACCTTTGGTGTGTCCCCTTCTTTTGGCCCTGCTCTTCCTTGAACGTACAGCCCAATGCCCTGCCTCTGTATTTGAAGTTGTCCCCTATTTTGTTAGGGTTTATTCTCCCCATCTCTCCTTGGTTGATCCCTCAGCAACCAGCTCAAATACCCCTTCCTTAGAGGAACGTTATTTTCCCAACTGGGGGTGGTTTCTCTTTGGCTGAACTCTCATTACAGACAATCTCTGCCTTTCTCATGGTACATACTACTTGTTGTTGGGTTTTTTTGGTTTTTTTTTTTTTGTAACTACCCTCAAAAAATTCATTCTGTATTTTTGGAGCATGTTATAGTAGTTAAAAGTACATGCTTGGGAGTCAGGCCTGTATTTAAATACAAACTATTGAAGCTATTAGGTATGTAACTGTGGAAAAGTTTCTTAATATTTCTGAGCCTCAATCTCTCCATAAGATAGGGATATTGATGCCTACCTGACTTGGCTGTTGGGAGAATTAAAGGAGATGACATAAGTGGATGTCAGACCCATAGTAGGTCTTCTGTTTTCCCCTTTCTACTGTCTTCCCTTCTTATTAGGCTGCTGACATCTTCCGACTGCAGGCATTTTTGTTTTTGTATTGCGCAGAGCTCTGTGCCTCATATATAGCAAATAAGTAATAGTTAATTAGTTGGCTGTTGAATGGATTCGAAAGAACTTTAAAGAAAATATTATAGTTAATGTTCCTACTGTGCAAATGTCTAGCATTAGAGCAGTGGATAAGCTAGATATGCAGCATAAACCAGGTCATGAAGATTTCTGCATCTCTGAGACATGAACAGTTTAACGATATATTAGTCAGGGCAGATTTGATGATGAAATAATTTAATTGTTTTACAGATGGGTAGATTTTATACTTTTGTATATAGAAAATACATTTTTTTTTTCCCTTTTTGTCTTTTTTTCTGACCGGTAATGGGATCGCAACCCTCGGTGTCACGCCCGTACCGGGGACTGGCAACGGGATCGCAACCCTTGGTGTTGCGCCCGCACCTCGCTCAGCCAGTGAGCGGGAACCGGTCTCCACGTAATAACTTCGTATAGCATACATTATACGAAGTTATCGTTTGTCTTTTTTTCTGACCGGTAATGGGATCGCAACCCTCGGTGTCACGCCCGTACCGGGGACTGGCAACGGGATCGCAACCCTTGGTGTTGCGCCCGCACCTCGCTCAGCCAGTGAGCGGGAACCGGTCTCCACATGGGATCCGAACCCTCGGCAGGAGCGCCACCGCGCTCCCAAGCGGCGCACTCTCCAGTGCACCACTGGGCCGGCCCTAGAAAATACATTTTTTGACATTAGCTAAGATAACGTCAGGCATTAGGTTGTTACCAAACATTCTACCATATACAGGTTTGAAAGTATATTTTTAATAGTTCAGTTCATTAGTTTTATTATGAGCAATTTGGCATCTTGCTCCTCTTAGGCACAAGCAAAAACACTGAGTTTGCCTCCATAATCAAGGGTAACTCCCAACTATTTGTGGCTCACTGAAAGAACTGGTGCCTCCATGACAGTTGTGTAGGATTGGTTATAATCCTGTAGGCTTCATGTGGCTTCCCCGTACCCCATGCCCTCTCTCTGACATGCTGGCCTTTTTTATTTTTATTTATTCAGTTATTTATTTATTTATGTTTTTTATCTATTTAAGAAATTAATTTTTTAAATTTTTAAAAATTTTATTTAATTTTTTTTTATTGGTTATGAATATTCATGGGGTACAAAGCAAATTGTCACCACTCATGCCTAAGATGCGATGGCCAGATCCATACTTGCAGCATGTCCATTATCACAAATTGTGATTATACCCCGTGTCCCCCACCCAATTATCCTCCCAGTTATTCCTAACCTTCCCTTTCCCCACTCCATTTCATATCCCTAGGTATGTTCTGTCTCTCTGCAAGTCCAACACACCACTGTGGTCTTTCTTTCCTTCCTTCTTTCTCTCTTAGCTTCCACTTATGAGAGAGTACATATGGTATTTATCCCTCTGTGCTTTGCTTATTTCACTCAATGTAAGTTTCTCCAAGCTCATCCATGTTGTTGCAAATGGGAGAATTTCATTATTTTTTATGGCAGAGTAGTATTCCATGGTGTATATATACCACATTTTCATTGTCCAATTGTCCAACGATAGACATTTAGGTTAGTTCCATATCTTAGCTATTGTGAACAGAGCTGGGATGAACATGGGAGTGCAGGTACCTCTTAGACATGATGATTTCCATTCCTTTGGGTATATATCCAGAAGTGGGATTGCTGGATCATATGGAATATCTATCTGTAGTTGTTTGTGAAACCTCCATACTGTTTTCCATAGTGGTTGCACTAATTTACAGTCCCACCAACAGGGTAGGAGTGTACCCTTCTCTCTACATCCTTACCAGCACTTGTTATTCTCTGTCTTTTTAATTATAGCTAATCTAATTGGGGTGAGATGATATCTCAATGTGGTTTTAATTTGCATTTCCCTGATGACAAGTGATGTTGAGCATTTTTTCATGTACCCGTTGGCCATTTGTATGTTTTCCTTTGAAAAATGTCTATTAAGCTCCTTTGCCCATTTTTTAATTGGGTTATTTGTTTCTTTTACTGTGTAATTGCTTGATTTCCTTGTATATTATGGATATTAATCCCTTGTCAGATGCATAGTTAGCAAAAATTTTCTCCCACTCTGTAGGTTGTTGTTGCACTCTGTTTTCTTTGCTGTGCATAAGTTTGATTTAGTCCCATTTGTTTATTTTTTCTTTTGTTGCTTGTGCTTTTAGACTCGTGTTCATAAAGTCTGTGCCCAGGCCTAGTTCCTGAAGTGTTTCACCTATATTTTTCCTTAGCAATTTTATAGTTTCAGGTCTTATACTTAAGTCTTTAATCCATTTTGAGTTGATTTTAGTATATGGTGAGAAGTGCATGTCTAGTTTCATTCTTCTGCATATAGATATCCTATTTTCCCAGCACCACTTATTGAATAGGCGGTCTTTTCCCCAATGTATGTTTTTGTTCCCTTTGTCAAATATCAGATGGCTGTAAGCCTGAGGGATGATTTCTGGGTTCTCTATTCTGCTCCACTGATCCAAGTGTCTATTTTTATACCAGTACCATGCTGTTTTAGTTACTATAACTTTGTAGTATAATTTGAAGTCAGGTAGTGTTATGCCTCTGGCTTTATTTTTTTTTGCTCAGGATTGCTTTGGCTATTCAGGGTCTTTTATTGTTTCATATGAATGCTGAGGTTGTTTTTTCCATTTCTGTGAAGAATGTCATTGGTATTTTGATGGGGATTGCATTGAATCTGTAGATCACTTTGGGTAGTATATACATTTTCACAATGTCAATTCTTCCAATCCAAGAGCATGGAATGTCTTTCCATCTTTTTGTGTCTTCTTTAATTTCTTTCAATAGTGGTTTGTAGTTCTCATTGTAGAAATCTTTCACCTCCTTGGTTAAATTAATTCCTAGGTATTTTTGTGTGTGTGTGTGTGACTGTTGTAAATGGGCTTACTTTTTGATTTCTCTTTCTGTTAGCTCATTATGAGAATATAAATGCAACTGATTTGGGGGCATTTATTTTGTATCCTGCAACATTATTGAAATTATTAACCAGCTCTATGAGTTTTTTGATAGAGTCTTTAGGCTTTTCTACATATAGTATCATGTCATCTGCAAATAGGGACAGTTTGACTTCATCTTTTCCAGTCTGGATGCCCTTTATTTCTTTCTCTTTCCTGATTGTTCTGGCTAGTACCTCCAGTACTATGTTAAATAGAAGTGGTGAGAGTGGGCATTCTTTTCCAGGCCACATGGCCTTGTGCTCCTGGTGCTCCTTCTGCATGGATACTTTTCCATTTGATCTTTGCCAGGTTGGCTTTATTTCTGCTTATTAATTTCACAATTCATTTTACTGAGGTCCAGAGAGGTTAGGAGATTTTACTGAGATAGGTTGTTCAGAGTCTGTACATTTCCAGGGTCCATTCTACACAGGCACACATCCCCTTCCACACCTTGGAAAGATGATTCACTTTAAACAGAAGATAGAAATTAAACTATACTCTAGTAGTAGTTTGGATTTGCTAGCTATCTCCCTCTTTCCAGAGCTTGATAAAATAATGATAAGCACTGTGTTATAGGGTTCTGTATGTTTTCTGTGAAGAGGCAGGTGAAGCTGTGCAGAGACATGTTAGTGAGAAAAGAATAGTTCTTGTGAGTGAGGTAAGTAGGGTGAAGCATCAGGGGGATGGTTTGACTAGTAGGGGCTTTGAGCAGTCAGGGGTAGTTTAGAAGTAACAGGTCTCAGGTGGAAATCGTTTAGCCTTTGTGGTGTCGTGGGATGTTCACAGATGTCAGTGGGTATTGTTGAGGGGACTCCATTGTCTTCTGTAGACATGTAACTAGGCCTTCTCACAGGCATTACCAGGCTCCTCTTTACTGAGTGCAACTGCAGCCAAGGTCAAAGGCATTCTTGGGAGAGAAAGTCATCATGGCAAGGTCTAGATTCTTAAAACTGTCCTTGTAGCTCTAACAAAATTCAGAGAGCTTGATTTCTTCAGGGAGGCTGTTTTAGAGCAGACTTTATTTTATTTTATTTTTCCCTAAATGACTATTTATGGCAGTCATGCCATTAATGTGGATGCCTATAGTTTGTAACCACAGGGATTTTTATCCACATCTATCATGCATTTTCATGTGTTGATGCATTTTGGCTGCTTACTGCCTGTGGACTGCCAGCAGTTGGATTGATTTTGCATGATTTGGTTGAGTGTCCTGGATGGGGACAGTGGGAAGGTTCACTGATCCAGAGGACCTGGACCTCTGTCATCACTACAACCACGATCTCGTCCAGTAAGTTTGCGACTTATTTGTGTTTTAAAAGACCAACAAAACAAAAGCCTACCATCTTGAAGCCATATGTGCCACTCAGCTTGCAGCTAGGGATTTGAGCTATTGTTTCTCAGTTTTCCATTGAAGCACCATGACATTGAGCCCTTCCTTTGGCACAGAGGGATGTCAGAGTCAGTCTGTTGCAGAGTCCTCCTGCCTTTGTCGTGCTCCAAAGGTGGTAGAAGTGCTGATGGGGGAGGGCCAGAGAATCTGCACAGCAGAGAACAGTGTCAGCTTAGTCTCAGTTTGGCCCAGAAGACTCACTTAGACTATAAAGTGGCTGTCTGGGGTAATTGATGGAACACAAATGGACAGTCCCTGGCCCACAGTAGATGTTTAGTAAATACTTACTGAATGAATGAAGCCGTGAGCAAACCAGGAACAACAGTATGGCAGGGTGGTGTGTGTGTGGTATAGCTAGGTCAGTTTTGTTAGTATATGACTACAAGAGCCTTCATCATTGTGGAGATCAGGAGAGTAGGCAAAATATTGGGGAAATTGGTTTTGTTTGTTTTTTTTTCCTTTTTGTCTTTTTTACTGACCGGTAACGGGATCGCAACCCTTGGTGTCGTGCCCGCACCGCGCTCAGCCAGTGAGCGGGAACCGGTCTCCACATGGGATCCGAACCCTCAGTGGGAGCGCCGCCGCGCTCCCAAGCGGCGCACTCTCCAGTGCGCCACCGGGCCAGCCCAGGAAATTGGTTTTTTAAAAGCTTAATTATCACGCAAAAAATTTCACATGTTTAATTGTACCATTTGATAAATTTTGACATCTGTTTACATCTGTGAAACCACCAGCATGATATTGGAGGGGATTTTAAAAAATTCTTTTAATTTAAAATTTTTTCTTTAATTTCTTTATTTTTTAATTGACACAATAATTGCACGTATTTAAGGGGTAGAGTGAGATGTTTTGACATATATGTAGTGTAATAATCAAATCAAGGCATTTAGCATTTCTTTCATCTTAAACATTTATAGTTTCTTTGTGGTGAGAACATTCAAAATCCTCTCTTCTAGCTATTTTGAAATATACCATACAATCTTGTTAACTATAGTCACCCTTCTGTGCAGTTGCGTACTGGAACTTATTCCTCCTATCTAACTGTAACCTTGTACCCATTAACAAATCTTTCCCGTTCTCCCTACCCCTCCCTTTTCCAGCCTCTGGTAACCACTATTCTACTCTCTTCTTCTATGAAATCAGCTTTTTTTGATTCCACATACGAGTGATATCATGCAGTCTTTCTGTCTTTCAGTACATCACTTCATTTGACATAACGTCCTCCAGGTTCATCCATGTTGCCACAGATGATAGGATTTCATTCTTCATTCTTTTTTATGGCTTAATGTTATTCCATTATGTATATATACAGCACATTTTCTTTATCCATTTATCCATTGATGGACACTTGGGTTGATTCCATATATTGGCTATTGTGAACAGTGCTGCACTACTGGAATTTTTAATGCCTGTCTCTACAATGCATTATGTCTCTAGCTGACATGTCATTTTTACCTCGGCTTTGGATGTGGCTCTCTTCCTTTTAAGGGAGGTAGTGGGAATCTGCTTTGCTCCTCTTCACACCCTTTCTTTCTAGCCTACACCTGCATTTCTACATTCTTGCCCCTGAAATTTTCGATGTTTATAGTGTGTATTTGTTGAGCATCTGCCTCTACTAGGTTGCACGTTCAGGGAGCACAAGGACTACATCAGTTTTGTTCAGTGTTTTATTCTTATTGCCTCCCAAAGTCCCTGACATATAGGAAGTGCTCAGTGAAAAGTTAAAGGATGAATGAATGAACCCTATTGCCAAAATAAATATATGGCACTGTTGGGCCTGAATATGAAGCAAAGGAAACTGAATTGTTCTCAGAGGTTAAAGGTTATTCTTACCTTCTACAGAGGCAAATGAAAAAGAAGGAAGGCCTCCTTGGATCTGAATTACTTCAACTTCTTTACTGATGTGACACCAAGTAGACCCTGGAAATGCAGGGACTCTGACTTGAACATGACGTAAGCCAGACTCAAAGATGAGGCATGTAGGGACCTCCTCTGTCATTCTGAGACCCAGATGTTTTGTGGAAGGTTAAATGTTTATGTTGGGGCTCCATGTTTTGTTTTGTTTTGTTTCATTACAAACTGTTTCTCTACTACAGGCTGCCCTAGAAGGGGTTTATAACTGAGTATGATATTAGAGGACCCGCAGATCACTTTTTTTCTGTTCCAGCTTGTGATATTTCCTCCACCTGCCCCATCATATGTGACTATAAAATTCTCAGAGTCAACTCTAGTTTCCTCAGAGAGAAATCTCTCTTAAGGCAGTAGATAAAGGAACAATCACAAAAATAATAATTAAGAATGACACAACCCACCAGTCGTGTGTGTGGTATGCATTTTGGCAAGAGTGAAGTCAACATTTTAGAACAGTAAATACTCTTAATGGTGGAGAAAGACTGGCAAAACAGGCTTTTAAAACCTTCGTTACAGAAAGAAAGGGGAGGGGCGGGGAACAAGATAGAGCATATTTGAATTGGTGAAGCTGTTTTTCTACTAAATGTTTACAGAAGAGGTAGAATACCAGATCCACTTAGACTTATGGTTTCTTTCAGAGGCTGGAAGCTGGTTGGTCTGGGATGAAATGAGGTGGAAGTTCCAGAGGTACCACTCAAGAGGGCTCTGGCATCTTTCACACTTTTAAGTTGTGCTTTGTGCACATTTCATTCCAGGTCCTTTGCTCCCTAGATATCCATGTGTCCTCCCATCCGTCTGTCATTACTGGCTGTCTGTTATGTACTAGGCACTGTTCCTTTCTTTTTCCGTCCATCCAGCATTATTGATTGCCTGTTATGTGCCAGGCACTGTTCTAGGCCCTGGGAACCCTGAATAGGACATAATTTAGCAGGGCAGACAGGCCTGTGAACAAGGTTGTTTAATTGTTTTTCAGCTTCAGTGTGAGGTTATTCATGATTGGCTTACATTCCCTCTCACCCCCACTGTAATGCCATGAAGACTGGGCTGTGTCTGCTTTTTGCTTACTTTTGTCTCTCCAGTGACTTGTATATTGGGCACACAGTTTTTTGAATGAATAACAATACATGAGTGATCTTTATATAGTATAGTGTACTTCTTTAACTAGAGTATAATCACGGCTGTGAGAAGTCACACAGAAGACAGATCCCACTTCTGGGCCAAGTCATGAAGAATGAAAGATGGCTGTGCAAGCTAAGTTAATTGTCCATTTGCTTCCCTGTACCCAGCTGGTCTATGGGGGTGTACAGGACTGACCTGTACAGACTCTGCCCTCTTGGAGCTGCCTACACTGAGCCAGTGTGGAGGGAGAAGTCCAGGTGCCATGGGCACACAATGGGAGCCAGCCTGGACCTGTGGAGGGATGGCCAGGGCAGTGTGTGTGAAAGTGTTCCTGGAGAGAACCAGGGGTTGGGCGGTAGTGTCAGTGGAGGAAGCCTTTCAGGCGAAGGAGGGTGTGTAAGGGTGCTGTTCGGGAAGGAAGACATTATGGCCTGAGTGTGGCAAGCTGGTGGGAGAGAGGCTCTAAATGAGGCTGGGGCAGACCACCCACAGTGTCAGAAGACCAGGATTCTTTTTTGTTGCTATTGCAGAACTCCTAGATTTTGGTAACAATATGACTTTAAGGTTCAGATTTCCTAAGAAAGGAGGTGTATTAGCTTCCTAGGGTTGCCATACAAATGATCACAGACTGGGTGGCTGAAAACAACAGAAACTTACTTTCTTACAGTTCTGGAGGCTAGAGTCCAAAGTCAGGGTGTCAAAGAGCCATGTTCCCTCTGAAGGCTCTAGGGAAGAATCCTTTCCTGCCTCTTCTTGGCTTCTGGTGGCTCTCGGCAGTCCTTGATATTGCTTGGCTCGTAGCTGTATCACTCAGTTTCTGCCTCCATCTTTACATGGCCTTCTGCTCTAAGTGTGTGTGTCTTCCCCTCTTCTTATAAGGATACTTATCCTAATCCAGTATGACCTCATTTTAATTAATTACATATGCAAAGATCCTATTTCCAAGTAAGGTCACATTCTGAGCTGTGGGTGGACATGAATTTTGGGGGCCACTGTTCAGCCCCCTTCAGGAGGGGATATTGAAGTTGGTAGAGGAGTGCTGAGAGGCTTCCTGTGAATTTTCTCATTCCTCAAGGTTTCTGGGTTGACACAGGCAGGGGGGCCAGTGGTGGCTGGAATTCCAGTCTCTGGTGAGGGTTTCTGGTTACCGAAAAAACATCTCAGATGCCGAAAAGAAGCTGTGAGACTGTGAGAGGTGGCCCTGCTCATGCAGGTCCCTGGCTGACACTCACTCCATCCTTCCTGCAGCAAGGGGAGCATGTCAGAGTTTCTTACTGACTGTCCCAGGAGCACCTTGAGGTAGGAGGAAGTGTTTGTGAGAGTAAAATAGCCCAAATAATTAATGACACTCCGAACAATGGCCTAGGGTTTTTCCATGGTCCTTCTCTCCCCTGGGAACAGTTTCCTGCTGCTTTCTTGAAGGCATGTTGCCAGGGACTTTCCGGGTCTACAGGACATCGCTTTCCTTTTCTTTTTCTCTGCTTAGGTTCAGTCTTACTAGCTTCTTCCATTTCCCTGGCATTTAAATATTGCATGTAATGTCTTCCTATAATAGTGGTTATTAAAGTAACTTCTTACTGTGCATAGAATCATCTGGAGAACCTGATAAAAAGGCAGATTTCCAGATTTGATTCCCAGAATTTCTGATTCAGTAAGCCTAGGATGCTCTGATGGGGGTGAACTCCAAAAGCCAAATCAAGAAATACTTCCAGAGAGAGAGAGAGAGAGAGTGTGTGTGTGTGTTTTCCCTCACGTGGTACCTAATGTATTAGAAAGGGTGGCTTCTGCATTAACCCAATGTTAACTGGCACAATTTGTCACCAGACTATGTATTTAAAATCCTGGCCTGGTATGCTATCTAGATAGACAAATGCAAATTCATCTGCTATCATTTGCCTATAGGCAAAGTGATTTTAAAACCACATTTGTGGTTCCTTGAAAACATTACGGCCATCCTGTTGGATGAGGAAGAGAGTGAGTGGGAAATGTGTGTCCTGTGGCTTCAAGACTAAGCCTAGGAAATGGTGTTTTGATTGTTTTGTGTGTGTAAAAGGATGGCTGTTTTATCTTCATTTCTGTGACCCAGCTTTCCTTTTCTGTAAAAAGGGGATTGCAGGATTTGTCATTCTCTTGATCAAACTCTTAAAAAAAGAGTCACATTCTTATTTGTATATTCATTTACAAACAAAATGAGCTCCCCAAAATGCATTTGCAAACATTTTGGGGGGCTTATGACATTCTAGAGTTCTGATGACAGTCATGGTTGCTACCTCCCTGGCATTTATAATGTCATTGGGTGGTACACATTAAAGAGTCACCAACATAAAAGGAAACTACCAATCATTTAAAGGGATGGGAAGGAAGATTCTAGGGCACTAACAGAGTTTATCACTGGGGGATGGGGAATGAGAGGAGGCTGTTGAGGGGGCGGCAACTAGAGGGAGGGGGACAACACTCCAGGCAGAGGGAACACAACAAGCCAAGCTTTGAGGCTGTAGGGATTCCAGCACCTTTGAGGATCTGAAAGCCAGCCAGTGGGGCTGTGGCATGGACCGAGGGCAAGGCCAGAAGGCCAGTGAAGAGTGCAGATGAGACAGGTTTTATAGGCCTTGGTCAAATTTATCTTGAGGGGAATGAGAAGAGTTATAATTGTGTAGGGTATGCAAAGGGCAATCCAAGATCAGCTCTATCTTTTGAATAGGTGGTTCTGGGCAGGTGAGTGTGACAAATGGTCTAGAGGGGAGTGGGAAGGAAGTGGCAAGGCCAGTTAGGAGTCCAAGCCATAGTTGGAGGGGTGATGCATCAGAAATGGCGGCCTTCCTCAAAGTACAGTTTGGAGGAGAGGAGAATTAATTGAGGTAGAAGAGCAATCCCTGGTGTTCCTGTGCCCAAGGCTGGTTACTTAATCTGTAGGGCTCCCTGCTCAAAAAGCAGACGTTAAGTGCTATTAAAGGTATTAAAATAGAAAGCTTCTTTCTGTCTTTCCTTGTCCATCTTTTGACTTGTTGTGGTGTTTAATTGGCTATTTAATGTTGTACTAAAAAAGAAAAATTAAAAATTTAAATTACTAGTATGAATTATTTTCATTTTTATATTGTACAGTGCCAATTTTAAATGTAAGTATAAGATCATCTGACTTGTATGCAGACTCACCATAATTATACAATTCATATTTTGTAGCTCATATGCATTTATTTCATTCTTCCAAGAACAGTGGAAATGCCGCACAAAATAACTCAGCTGTTTTTATTTTACTCCTTGATGCACACACATTCTCTCATCATGCCCCACCTTCAGCTTACTGATGAGAAAGGAAGGTCTAAAAGGAAATGGAACCATGGGCTGCCTGATCTTTCCCTGCCCTGTGTCATTGTAGTTAGCATCAGTGGTTGGATTATTCAGGGAAGTAACACGAGTAAGAAAGGCTGTGATGGGGTGCCTGGGCTGTCCAAGTTTTTTAGAACGCCACTGCTGCCTTCTTTCATTTGGCAGGTTCTGGTTGGAATGAAAGGCATGGCCTTTCAGGGCTGTCTGCATACTCAGTCGTGGACATTACGCACTTTACCCTGTGCTTGCTTTGAGTCCCACTGAGCTCCCACATGTTGGGGTCCACCAGAATTCTATGCTCATGGGTGTCTATAAGCACTATGTGCACATGGGACTGTGAGGAACCCCAGTAGTCATGCACAACACCCAAGCTGTATCTCCTCTGCTCAAGTGCATGCCCTGATGTCCCAGCATTCACTTACAACACACAAATGCAAAAATAAAATTATTAAAAATTTCAAGACAGGTACAGCAGAACATTAAACCAAGAACACCCTTCTGAGCACAGGGCCTTGTGCAGCTGTGCAGTTTGTATGTGCATTGTAGGGAAAATGTAGGAAAATCGTCAGGGCCCCTCAGATGTTCAGAATCTTGCCAAGCCATAAATATCCACGTGCACCCAGGTGTTCCTGGGCCTTCTAATGTAATTGCATATGGGCACACAGGTGTCCTGGGTTATGGACCTAAGTATAAGGACTTACAGATCTGATACAAAGTGCTTTTTGGGATGCTCCGGGAGGCTACTAGGGCGGCTGCTCCTAACTCTGAATAAAGCCTGATTTTTTTTTTTTTTTTTTTTTTAACCCACAGCTCCCAGGATCTTTCCCTGCTACCTAGCTCGTGGACCTGCGTGTGAAGGGTTTGTGATCCAGTCTGTACAATGGGCTTGAGGGGTCTGTGAGCCCTAGCCCTAGCAATACACCTGTGAAGCTGCCCTGCCTATACTTGGCACTCCCATTTTTCAGCTGCCCAGTGAGCCTGTATCCTGGATTCACTGGAGCCTGTGTGTCAGGTTTTCTATTTGCAGGCTCAGAGATCTGGCCAGAGCCTGTACTGGGCACACCCAGCCGAGGTCTGTGGTCCAAGTATGCTTGGCTCCTTGGGCGCTGGAGGCAGCTGCCTCTTCTGTGGGAAGCCTGGCTTCTGGATGGATTTCTGGGCAGCCAGTACCAGGACAGTTCATCAGCACCAGGTGCCGTGAGCTGGGTCTCTACAAATCAGGCCCTAAACAGAGCTACATTACTTGTGGATTGTGTGGGCTTCAGAATGAGACATGATTAGAACTTTTTTTTGAAGGAAGCTTCAGAATTTGCGATTTTAAAATTGAATTGTGGTGTTCCCTCCTCCTACCCCTACTGTCACCTAGATTTCTTCTACCACGAGCATTAATTGCCTGCTTTGGGAACATTTGTAAACCTACTGTCAGGAATTAGAAGCTCTGGCTTGCTCTGTCGAGCTCCTCCTTTGTCATCCGGAGTGGTTGCATTATTGGTACTTGGTATTAGATGTTCTGAAGGCTTAGGTGGTATCAGTTATCAGACTTTAGCTTGCATAAAAACCACTAGGCCCCAGCCCCAGACATTTTGATTCAGGTGGCTGGGGTGGGCTCCCTAGCAGAGTCTATTGCAAGTGATGTTCAACCATATTTTGAGAATTACTAATCTTTGGCTTCTTACATTCTGTGGTGGTCTGGAGCTAGGGGGTAGTCAGAACTAGTGGGAACACGATTTCTTCCTTGGCTGGGGACCAGGGCTGGGAGGAGACAGTATTGGGTAACGAGTGCAGGGAACCTGGAGATTTCTTGGGAGCCCATGAGGAGGATGAATACTTGCCTACCTGGACTTCCCTGCCTGGTCTGGGGAGCACAGCCTCCCTTGAGGTGCAGCGGGAAAGTGGCTAATTAAACAGGATAAAAGAACGTGAAACTAATTTCTGGGAATGTAATTAGGTGTGGCTGTGTTCAGAATTGCTAGGTACTTTTTTCTTTCTTCAGGAAACGCTCATTTAATCCAGGGGGAGACAAGTGGATTTCCCTTTTTGAACTTCTGGTGCTGAGGAGCTGCCACTTTGCTTCCTGTGGTATTAGTTGGGGTGCAGGGGGAGTGTCTGAGCTGTGCCCAGTGATTAGGTTGATTCAGTTTAGATCGTAATAGTGCTGCACAGAGCTGCGTGGGAAGGAGGACAAGAGGAGGTCAAAGCAGTGGGTGCATAAAGATGGGTGGAGGAGGCTAGGTGGTGGCTGTCTTCTCATCTTTACACAGAAATAAAACAGTCTGGCATTTTACTTATTACGTTATTACATAAAACTGCGTAACAATAAGACCTATGGTTTATTACATGCTCACGGCAGCCCGGGCCTAGCTAAGTATTTGGTGCAGCATTTCTTTTTTCACGGGAACCTTGGGATGTAGCTTTCCTTTTAGCTCCATTTCACATGGAGCACAGACCTTGCAAGTGACTGAGATGGGATTTTGAACCCTGGGAGTCTGTTCCCAAAGCCCCAGCACTTAACCACTATTTAGGCGTATTTGACTGGTTGAAGGCCTCGATTTAGTCATCGTGCTTTGTTTTTCTTTGACTACCCTCACATTCATCTTAGCTGTTGATAACAGCCAGAGGTGTATCAGATTTTATGTATCTCCAGGTTCTGCTGTCTGTGACTTCCTGAGTTAACAACTGTTTTTTTTTTTTTTTTTTTGTCTTTTGTCTTTTTTCGTGTCCGGCAACGGATCGCAACCCTCAGTGTTGCCCCCGTACTGGACCGGGGACCGGCAACGGGATTGCAACCCTCGGTGTTGCTCCCACACCTTGCTCAGCCAGTGAGCGGGAACCGGTCTGTATGTGGGATCCGAACCCTCGGGCGGGAGCGCCGCCGTGCTTCCCAAGCGGCGCACTATCCATTGCGCCATCGGGCCGGCCCATGAGTTAACAACTGTTGAATGCAACTTATGCCCTGATTCTTTGGTCTGGGTTGTTGGCTTTTTTTTCCCCCCTTCCTTTTTGTCCCTTGCTAGAAGAAGTTAAGGGGTTACAGGCAGGTAACAGGTCTTGGCTTCTCTTTTCCTGCTTCCCAAGTGAGGTTCTTGCTTGTCTGTATTTGCTCAGTGCAAATGAGATTGCATAGACCTGGGAAGAAGCAGGTCCTAGGGTGTGGAAAGACAGTAAGTTGTAGAACTTCCAGATGCTGAGTTTTTCATTCACAAGTCTAACTCCAATCTAAAGACCTCAGAACAGAAAGATTTACATCTTGTGATGACCTGTGGAGAAATTAGCATGGCTGGAAATCCATTATCAACCCAATTTTACTATTTTTCAATTTTCCTCTTTTTTGTTTAAACTCTTTACAATAATTTTGGTAAATCTCTCAGGACTTTTCTAAAGTAGCATTGTTTTCCTTCTATAATATATATGAAGAAAGGCACAAAAAGAGGACAAAATGGCAGTTGCTTGACAACTCCCTGGTAGAAGTGGTGGCATTCAGATTAGTAACTATTTGTTCTGGATTCACATCTGTGTGCTTGGGCCCTGCCTGTGTGAACCTGGGACTGGAAGAGTAGTCAAGGTCCATTTCCTCATCTACTTAATTTTTCTGACTCTTTGTCCCATCTTCAATTTATTGGCAAGACCTTTCTTTTACTTATAAACTTCTTCTAAGAAGGTCTGGCTTTTGCTCTAAGTTTATGACCATAAATTTTCAGATGGTACTTGTCACCCTCTTAATCTAATTGAGCCAGCATATCATTTTGAAGACATCATTTTCTTTGGGGGGTATTAGTTGCTATGGTTATTTGCTGAGACTAACAGAGTCTGTGTTCTCTCAATTGGATTTTTGAAAACTGCTCTCTGAGTATGACATAGAGGTGTGCCTTGCTGTAGGAATATCCAGTATATACCCTCACCATTAAATTAAAAAAAAAAAAAGGTACTGAAAAGATACTTCAGGCGGAATGTTTGAGCTAGGGAGGACCTTAAAGATCAACCAGTTCAGCCCCTTGATTTTCAAATGGGTTCTCTACGGCCGAGTTGTCAAGTAACTTTCCTTGGATTCAGGTGTGTTGTTAGAGGCTGAATAAGGATGCATTTCATTTCTGGTTCTTATGTAGGTTCTATTCTGTCTGCAATAGTTTATGTTGTCTGAAGGAATGCATTTATTCTTCCAATATATATTGAGGTCCTGTGTGTTCCAGGCATTGTGCTGGAAGGATAAAGAAGCTGTGATCTTTGCTATCAGGATCTTGGGTAGGAGTCCAAACCCTTGCCTTGGAGAGTGTGGTGCCTGGGCTAGAATCACTGGCATCACCTGGGACCTTGTTAGAAATGTAGACTCTCAGGCTCTCAGGCCTACTGGATCAGTATTGGCATTTTGACAACATTCTGGGTGATTGGATGCACATTAAAGCTTGAGAAGCTCTGCTGTAGAGGAAAGGGCATTCCAGAAGAAAAGCTAAGTCTTGAGGCTCAAGCCAGGATCAACCCCTGCCCGCCCCCCCCCCCCCCCCCCCCCCCCCCCCCCC
>NW_007726969.1:272922-304891 GCF_000696425.1 Galeopterus variegatus
CCCCCCCCCCCCCCCCCCCCCCCTGCTCATCTGCTTGGGGTTAAGCATAAGGTTACTGCTCTGGTGTTGAGAGAGAGGAACACTTGGCACCATTCTTAGCCTACTCTAGCTCCACCTTATTTAGTCCCTTCTGGTCGGTCTTCCCAGTCCCAGCCTCACCCTCTCATCCTGCAGACCCTTTGGTCTGACTTGTGTAGCTCCTCTTTATGCTCTCCCTCCTTTCTAAAAATGTGCCTACCTTAGAGGTGAAGCACAAGCACCACCTTCTCAGGAAGCCCAGCGTTCAGGCCTGCGAACCCTATAAATCCCACTATCTTGGATGTGACATTAGCAAGCTCATTCTTTTCTATTTCCTCTGGGGCTGGCTTGCCTCCTTAGGCAATTGACAAAAAAGATTTGATGATACCACTCTTCCTCCTGTGCATTTAAATGGCACCACTTGAGTTCAATAAACTTCTCAAGAAGAAACCCATTATTGCTTTGAGTTAGTTCAGTTAAAAACTAGTGGTATTTAGTCCAGGATTTTTGCTTTGCCTTTCATCTGCCTGGGGTGAAAGGAAATTGTAAATTTGTAGCTGTATTAGGATTTCCTAAGTATCTGAGGAAAACCTTTAAAGACTCAAATGTGTTTTTAGTAGTTCACTAGAATGGGATTATTTGATTAGTTTGGTGACTCAGTGAGGCAAAAATTGCTTAGTTCTTATTCTAATTAACATTCTCTTTTTCTTGATTCTCTTCTCTCCAGCCTGCTGGTAAACCTTCTACTTAGCCTCTGCTTTTGGGCAGGAAGGCAAATCAGCATCTGAGGGCTACCCTGTGCCCTGCTCCTTCCTAACATTTTTTTCCCCATTTTAATTTTATTTTTTAACATTTTACTTTATTTTATTTTACTTCTCAAAATACATTGTACTTGATTATCATGCCCCTTTCCCTGTCCCTCTCCACCCCCCGCCCACCATCGTATCTGTGCACTTGGCTTAGTTAAAGGAATTTTTGTGGTTATTCTGTCTTCTTCCCCCCACCCTTTGTTTGTGTGTTTATTTATTTATTTATCTTTAGCTCCCACAAATAAATGAGAACATGTGGTATTTCTCTTTCTGTGCCTGACTTGTTTCACGTAATATAATTTTCTCTAAGTACATCCATGTTGTTGCGAATGGTAGTATTTCATTCTTTTTTATAGCAGAGTAGTATTCCTTTGAGTAGATACACATTTTCCTTATCCACTCACTTGATGATGGACATTTGGGCTGATTCCAATTCTTGGCTATTGTAAATAGAGCTGCAATAAATATTGGAGTACAGGTATCCCTTCGGCATGAAGATTTCCATTCTCCTGGGTATATTCCCATCAGTGGGATCACTGGGTCATATGGTAGATCTATCTGTAATTGTTTAAGGAACTTCCATATCATTTTCCATAAAGGCTGCACCATTTTGCAGCCCCACCAACAGTGGATAAGAGTGCTTTTTCTCCACAACCTCTCTAGCACTTATCGTTCTCAGTCTTTTGGGTGTTAGCTATCCTAATTGGACTGAGATGGTATCTCAGTGTGATTTTGATTTGCATTTCCAAGATACTGAGTGATATTGAGCACTTTTTCATGTGTCTGTTGGCCATTCGTATATCTTCCTTTGAGAAATGTCTGTTCAGCTCCTTTGCCCATTTTTAAACTGGGTTATATGCTTTTTTGTTGTAAAGTTGTTTGAGGTACTTGTATGTTCTGGATATTAATCCTTTGTCAGATGTATATTTTGCAAATATTTTCTCCCACTCTGTTGGTTGTTTTTTTACTCTGTTGATTCTTTTGCTGTGCAGAAGCCTTTTTGTTTTATATAATCCCATTTGTTTATATTACCTTTAGTTGCCTGTGCTTTTTGGGTCCTATTCATGAATTCTGTACCCACTCCTACTTCCTGTAGTGTTTCCACTATGTTTTCTTTAAGGAGTTTTATTGTTTCAGAGTGTATATTTAATTCTTTAATCCATTTTGATTTGATTTTGGTATATGGTGAAAGATACAGGTCTAGTTTCATTCTCCTACATATGATTATCCAGTTTTCCCAGCACCATTTGTTGAAAAGGCAGTATCTTCCCCAGTATGTAGACTTGCTGCCTTTGTCAAAGATCAGATGGCTTTAGGCATATGGGTTAATTTCTGGGTTCTCTATTCTGTTCCATTGATCTGTGTGTCTGTTTTTATGCCAGTACCATGCTATTTTGGTTATTATAGCTTTGTAATATAGTTCAAAGTCAGGTAGTGTTATGCCACCAGCTTTATTTATTTATTTTTTTGCTCAGGATTGCTTTGGCTATTCGTGGTCTCTTGTTGTTCCATATAAATGTCTGGATAACTTTTTCCATTTTTCCCTATTTTAAAATCCCACAACAACCCCGTGAAGTTCATATTATCCTCATATTTACATAGATGCTTGGAAAGATTGAGTAATTTGCCCAAAGTCACACAGCTAGGAAGTGAGACCTGGGATTTGAACCCATGTTTACAGGGCCCATGCACTTCATACCTTTGAACTGCCCTCAGCTCAGTGTGCATGTGTGTGTGTGCATGCATGTGCATAACATTTGTACTGAGCCACCTGGAAATTCCCTCTTGTTTATTCCCTCACTTGATTAGTCCCTCTCAAAATGGGTTTCTTTGTTTTAACAAATCACTGCAGTTTTCCTTGAGGGAGTTTTTCCTGCATTGATCTTATGATGTTTTATCAATCCTTGGGAGCGTATGTGAACATAGTTGTTCTAAATTGGTACCTCAGTTTTCTGTGTCTTAGTTCTGCTGTGTGTCAGGGCTGAGCAATTCAAGTTTGGGGCTGGACTCTTTAGGGCCTAAGTTTTTCTCATAGATCTGATGTTGCCTAAATCACTTGACACAGTGGTCACTGATTCAGCAAATTCTTATTAAGCACCTGCTATGTGGCATGTACTGTCATTAAGTTAACCCTTAATTTCTTCATCTGTAAGTGACTCTTGGTCAAGTGTAGTCACTTAAATTGTCAGTGTTCTTATGAGGAAAAGCTAATATAGCACTTTTGAAATACAAATGTGCTCGTATACATTATTTGTATATAATTATGTATATCTAATGATGATGCTACTGATCATTCATAATAGGACCTTGCTGTAGATTGGATGCCCCTCCAACCTCATTGAAGCTTAAATCGCCATTGTAACTGTTAAGGGTGGAAAATCCTATTATGGTAATTGAAAGGTGGGGTCTTGAAGAGGCGATTAGATTGTAGGACCATGCTGTAGTGAATGGATTAAAAATGGTGGTTATGGGTGTGGTTCTGAGGGTTTTAAAAGAAGATACATAAGAGGTTAGTCTCTCTCTGTTCCCCCATCTTCTGCCATGTGAGACCCCTGCATTGGTGTAAAGTCACCATCAAGACCTTCACCAGATGTGTTCCCTTGACTTTGGACTTGCCAGCCTCTGAAACTGTAAGCAATAAATTTCATTTATTTTTTTTTTTTTTAAAGATGACTGGTAAAGGGATCTTAAGCCTTGAGTTGGTGTTGTCAGCACCACGCTCTCCCAAGTGAGCCACGGGCCAGCCCTTAAATTTCATTTTCATTATAAATCTTCCAGTTCCAAGTGTTTTGTTATAAGCAAAAGAATAGACTAAGACAGACCTGAACTTGGAGTTTTCAGTAGGGAGCAGTTTCTTTGAATCCCTCACTCTCTTTCCTTATCTCCTGGCTGACCAGCAGTCTGTGTACAAATGTCCAGTTGAGAGGTGTCATCTGTCAATAGTGGATCTGTGTACAAATGTCCAGGTTGAGAGTTGTCTTCTGTCATCTAGTTATCCTACAGGGAGAAAGCCCCTTGACTCTGGTCACATAAGGTCTGGGCCAGCTCCTCAGTAAAGTCTTGATCATTGTCTAAGTTGATCTTGTCATTCCTCTCTGTAAAAATCAGGTTTCTATTTCTTTGAGGGATGAAGTCCAAATTCCTTAGCTTAGAATTCAAGTCCTTCCATGGTTTGATTCTAACCTTCTTCCCAGTCTTACCTCCTGTCTATTTAGCTAAACTTCTTGCTGTTTCTGGATAAGTCCCCCTGTTTTGCTTTTGCGCCCCCTTTGCTCCCTGTTTCCACTCCTACAGTACCTTCCCAGGCCTGACTCCCTGCCACCTCCTCCCATTTCTACATATCTAAATAGTACTGAATTTTTAAGGCTCAGCTCAAATGCCACTCACTTTTCCCCCCCACCCCCCTGATCTTCCTCCAATGGCCCCAGCTGGAATAATATTCCACTTACACTTCTGTGGCTATTTTTTCCTACTCTCTGATGGCCTTAGCACATTCAACTTTAATTTACAGTTTTCTATACAGATTAGGCCCATCTAAATTGTACGAGTATTTCCCCTAAGGAAACAGATAGCATACACACTATCTTTTTATTTCTTTGAGTACATTGACACCAGATTCTCAAATATTTGAATAAATTAGGTAATATAGTATAGTAGTTAAGAGTTTTGGAGTCAGAGGGGAACAGGTTTCTCATACTACTACTTATTAACTGTGTGACCTTGGGCAGGTTATTTAACTTCTCTGAGCCTTAGTTTCCTCATTTGCAGAATGTAAGTAATAATACCTACTCAACAGGATGGCTGTGAGGATAGAATGATTTAAAGTACTAAGTAGGTACATGTTACGTAGTTAGTACTCAATAAATTAATGCATAATATACTCATAGTTATTTTGCTATAGATTAAGGTGGATTTGGGTCTCCCATATTGTTCTTGAATGATAAGGTTTCCATGTAAATAGAATTAGAAACCTCATCTTGGAAAGGCTGACATACTTCTTTGTTTTACTTGATTTCATTTTAAAAATTAGCTCTGAAAATTTCATTAGCCTTAGTGCTCTGGTTGGAAAAACAAATTCTCCAGAGTCAGTGCTGGCTATGGCCTCATTTAGGAAATACAGTTTTAGGGAAATATCCTCAGGAAAAGCACACAGATGTATAATCAGAATGAACATTATGTAACATGCCGTGGCTGGTATGGTTGGTGGGCTGGGCATATCTCAGTGAGATGAGAGGTTTTCTGAGTCTGCTCCAGCTAGATTTGAAAGACTGTGAGAGACACATTGGCAGTGACTTCATCCCTCTACTCCTTCTGCTCCATGTCTCAGGCTTAAATACAAAAGATGAACACAGGCCTTCTGACTATATTAGAGCAATTGCTCCCACATGGGGGCCAGGGCCCCTCCCCCGATTGCTGACTAAGCACCCACTGGGCATTTCCCTTCTCAGATGGGTGTGTCTTCACCAAGGGTACAGGATCTGTCCCCAGCACAGCCTTTAAAGCTGGCTCTGTCATTTCTTCTTGAGTCTTAGCATACCTTCTCCAATATAGTCGATTGCCATCTAGTGGCCACAGGTAAGACCACGTGTCACAGAAACAAGACAGATGCTGTGGGGAATTCTGTTTGGTTGTAAGATTTGAACATGGTCTGTTTCTTTTTGCTAGTGTAATGTAGGGGTTTAGGCTGTAGGATGGCATTTAACATCACTGGCTTTTCTTGTAGTTAAGCACTTTGAACTAGATTTAAAATGCCACACACAGACTTGGGGAAATGCTGAGTAGGGGAAATGACTCTGTCCAAGTACAGATTCTGAAAGGATGTGTTCTCAGTTTGCCCACATATGGGGAGAGAGAAAAGAAGGATCTCTTTTGGGGGTCTTGGGGATGTGCTGGGGCTGAAATTATACATGGCTGTGGTTGATAGCCTGTTTGTAGCTCCTGTCTCTGGGTCCCTTGGCTTGGAGAAGGTTTAGCTTTATGCTGTTCCCAGTGCTGGCTCTCCCTCCAGCTCTGTGGGAATCTTCCTCAATGGATAACATTAAGGGAGGTTGTTACATACCAAATTCCAATGAGACTTACATAAGTTGGAGAGTTTCTCTAACTTACCTGTGTTTTTTCACTTGTCAAACATAGAGTTGAGAAGTTTATCTTTGAAGGCTAATGGACAAGTGCAGTGCCCAACTTCCTCTCTCTTTGTTCTTTTTGCACCACCTGCTCTCAGTCAAGCAATGTGCTGGGTTCTGGGGATGCAGAGGTGAGCATGAAGAAACATGATGCTTGCCCATATGGAACTTACTAATAGGGGAGACATTAATTAAAGAATTACCTTAGGGATGACTGGTTACTTTAGTTGGTTAGAGCATGGTGTAATAACACCATGGTCAAGGGTTCAAATCCCCGTACCACCCAGCTGCCAAAAAAAAATTACCCGAACAAGTATAAAATTGCTCTGAAGAAAAGGTGTATGGTACTCAAGGAGGGAAAAATAGGGTTGGATTTGGCCTGGTTAGAGAAGTCAAGGAAGGATTCCTGGAGAAAGGAACTTTTGAGCTGAGTGCTGCAGGCAGAGTAGGTGTATGGTGACAGGTAGGAGGAACATCCCAGCTGGAGCCCAGAGAGGGAGGTAGGGAGGCCAGACCCTGCAGGGTCCCTCAGGCCTTGGGAGCGACTTTGGTCTTCATCCTCAGGGCTCTGGGAAGCCATCACAGGATTCACTGCTGGGGTTGACAGGATGGAGTGGAGGACTGGAGGGACAAAAGTGGATGTGGGAAGACCAGAAAGGAGGCAGTTACCCAAGCAAATGAGTGTATTTGGTTTCTGGGTTGCTGATGGTGAAAGGGAGGAGTGGACAGAATTGAAAGATGCTTACAAGGCAAAATGCAGAGATTTGGGAGTGGACATGGCACATAGAGGAGACTGTGCTGTCAAGGAGGTCATGTGGGTGTTGACTTTTGTGGCAGGATAAATGGTGGTGCCCTACATCTCACTGGGGACACAGGAAGAGGCCCTTGACTCTCTTTTGGGACAGGGTAGGAGGACAGAGAGAGTTTGGTTTTGAGTGTGTTGCATTTTACCTGGGATTGGAGATGTGGGGTAAACCTGCGGTCTCGCAGGGAGTGTGTGGCCATCTCTCAGCTGTCATCATGGGTTCTCTCTGGAGATTCTCAGACACCACCTGTAAGCCAATTTGTGTTGCTCTGTCTACTCAGGAGAGTATAATGGGTTTTGAGGGACACTGTATCCAACCATGTCCTAGGCACTCTTTGTGCATTATGATGTGATGCCATTTGTGAATAGTTCCAGAATCATTCCAAATACAAGGTGATGATAACACATAGAGAAGTAAGTGTAATTGGCAATTAGAGAAGGGAGAGATTAGCAAGGTCTGGGGACTTTGGTATTCTTTTGCTTTAAGCAGCTAGGAGTCCAATCCTGTTGCAAGTTCTTACCTTAGCAATGGTCTTTATTAGCTGTAATCACGTTCCAAGTCCAGAGAGAAAGATGTGACTGAGTAGGAAAATCTTTAAGGTAGTTAATATAGATTTTTGGCAACTCTGGAGGTCACAGAAAGGCAGTAGATGCACTGAAAACGAATACAATTGCAAGGATACCTTGAGTCCTTCATTTTGTGGGTGTACATGTGTGTACATGACTGTGGATACACATGTATGTCAAGTTTTACCCCAGGAGAAAATGGAAGTGACGTGACTTGTGGTATTACTGGTAAAACTTGTGTAAAATTAGATTCAAATTTTAAAAAAAATTATGGTAAGCCCGTTTTAGTGAAAGAAGGATCATAGTTGGTTTAAATTCTTTTAAAAGCCTATGCAGGCTAATATCTGCTAGAGCAGAACATGGCATCTCCAGGAAGAGAAGGCCACTTTCTTCTGGTCCTAAATGAACAGATGGCTTTGGGAGCAGTTTCTTAAGGCCCAGACTCCTAGCTGCTTCCTCATCTTTTACCTGTCTTGTCTCCTCAATCTGAGAGGCAGAGCCTGTGTTCTCTGTAAGACAGAGCCCTAGCCTCCCCAGGTGCTGGCAATTATGACTTTCTATTCTGGCCAGTATTCTGCTTTTCTAGCAACAGATGTTTCTGTAAAGTAAATATTATTGACTCTGCTTGGCTCCTCGCTGTGTCTCGCACCGCCTGAACATGAAACAGTGGGGTTATATGAGCAGGGTGCCACAAAGCTTGGCATGCACCCAGCACCACTACCAACCTCCCCCCCTCCCCTCTCCTCTTAGTGGAATGTGCATGTTAGATGCCTGTGTGCAACAGAGAGAGCTCCAGAAATAAATCTTTGGGGAGCTGCGTATCTAAGGTGATAATCTACGTAAGATACCACCAATCCTTTTGGGTTGAAATAGGCAAGAAGCAATGGCTTTTGGGTAGAAATTCTTTTTGATGTCCTTTGGGGTGAGGTAGCATGGTGTTCCCACATGCTACAAGAGTCTCAATTCAGAGGACTTGATTTAGTCACAGGTCCCTTCTGTAGTGGCTGTTTGCTTTTATGTCAGTTCTTTTAACTTTTCTGAGCTCCAAACACAGGTAGTCATGCTTACCTTCCCTGGATCCTGTTCCTGGAGGAATCATAGATTAGGAGAGAATAGTCGAGCCTTGCCTGGAACTGAACCTTTCGGTGTACAAATGCTTCTACAGTGTGTCTTACTGGATTCTCCCTATCTAAATAAACCACAGGGCTGACAACTTCTGTCAGATGAAATAACTGAGACTTTACATATCCAATAAATAGTAGAGCTGGAACTTGAACCTGGGAGCTAGTGGGGTGGGGGTGGGGGCAAGGGGTTGGGTTTGATCAGCCTATAACCAGCACCCCATAGAATGCAAGTGGAGAAGCAGAAATCCAACTTGAGGTGCTGTTCCAAAGTCTGGGGAATGGATTCCAAACAAGCAAAACAACAGGTGTCCACTGTAGCTTTACTGAAAGATTCCTCTATTAAGCTCCTTTTCAGGTTCCAGTAATTGAGATTCTCACTCTCCCCAGCTGTCCTGACTGGCCAACAGCCCAGTATTGACTCTGTACCTGTGCTCATTACCCAATCTTCCGTCGGCAGATAGGCCTCTTTCTTAGCCTCACGGTCCCCATCCTGCATCTCAGGTTTGTGCTGTGGCAGGCTGTGCTCTGTGCCACCAGGCAATGAAATCAGGTTACCTTCTGGTCTTCAGCGAACAGGCCCTGCTCCTGGTTAAATGGGTGCTCCTGTGACGAGGCCCCACAAAGGCCTCTTGTGCATTTCTAGCCACTCCCTGATCCTCATTGGCAGCGGCCCCTGGCAGCACAGCTTTTCAGGTGCATGCTGGACGCTTTCCCAAGCCTGGCTTAACGTTTCACCTTTTTTCCACTTTGTTGAGATGATTGTCCAGCTTGAATCTTTGTCCTGTTGGGAAGGCACAGGAAGATTGTCAGGTGGGTAGAGAAACAAAACTGTTCTTGCTCTTGGCTCAGGCCTTTCTCTGTGAGTTCTGATGGGGGAACATTCTGACTAAATTAAGAATGTGTACAGCTATACTCACATTTGATGCACACACATTTTGGGGCTCCTGGGGGGCTTTGTCTTCTACTCTGAAATATTATTCTCTTTTTTCCTCCTGCCTGTGGCCTCCTCTTTCTTTCTTCCCCACAGTGTTCTGACTTTCAGATACATTTGTTTCTTTCTTGACTTGCCAGAGGAGTGATTTGCTTCTGAGGGATATTCTCAGTCTGGGTTGGCCAGTTCTGAGAGATGCCTGAGTTCCCTGCCAGCATCTTTTGACTTTCTGGCAAGGACCATTCCATGAAAGTGACTGAACCAGGGAGAGACTGTTAGCTGTGGGCTCCTGTGTTGTCCTTCTCCACCCCAAGTGCCTCTTTTGGTGTAGAGCAGAATGCTTTGCACAAGCCACAGGTAGCTTGGGACCCATGTCATCTAAGCCTGTGGAGGGCGGTCGGGGAGCAGGCGCTGCTGCTATCCATGCAGTAGCCTGAGCCCCAGACCTGAGAACAGCAGCACAGCCCAAGCCTGGCTCTTCCACTAGCAGCCATTGCTTGGAACGAGCACTGGGGCTTGGATTTATGTACAGTGCCCCTACCCATGCCTGCCCCCCATGCATTTATTTAGCACATGCCGAGCAGTGTGCACTGCCAGGTACATGGAGAGGAAACAAACCAAACAAGATCAAAAGAAGAAAAACATGACCCCTAATCTCAAGGGGAAAATCTGGTAGCTAAGAAGGAGAAGTGCTGAGGATTATGGATACTTTTATTCTAGTAGGTTAGGTTGATCTGTAAAGCCATGATGCACCCCTTCTGGCCTCCCCACCCCCCGTGCCTAAATATCTTATTAAAGCCAGTTATGCCTCATGTTTCCCTCTTCTGGAAATTTGAACATAATGCCATTTCCCCTTCAATGAGGGAAACATGGATGAGGGTAATTTGAATGATTAGCTTAATCTGCAGGAAGCTGCACATGGAATTAAGTTAATCACATTTGTACTGAGCAGCCATGTCTGTCAGTCCACTTAAAAGTACCTTGGTGGTTTTATACCCTTAACAGAAGCTGAAGGCTCAGAAAGGATCATTGCCTTTTATCACTGTCTTCAGTGAAAGCTTATTGTTTTCATTTGACAAGGGCCTCTGAGTTTTTGTTGCAGATGCTATGTGTGGGGTGTGTTTTTTACCCCAATACAAAACATTGCCAGGGCTTTATTCTCCTGGTGGTAGTGGATGTGGCCACCCAGGGAAATGGTTCTGGTGGGAATTTGTCAGGTTAGCTGGCCACTCTGCTTGGAGACTAGAGAAGGTTCTGAGAACTCAGGCCTCATCTGTCCTTGAGTTGGAAGAGGAAGGCCAGGTGTTCCTGTGCCAAGAAGTCAGGACAGCTCCAAGCCCTTCCTTCCACCTTTCCTCAGGCTCTCTTCCTGACTTCAGTTGTGAGGGTTGTAAATTGGACTTAGGGGAAGGTATTGTTGAATCAGATGTGAGGGCAGCTGCAATGGCCACATGGAGGGTCAGTGGTGGAGTAGACCTGCAGGCTGTGGTTGGCTGTGGTTACTGAGGTTGGCTCTGACCCAGGCTTCCTCCCTGACCTCCCTAGGCAAGTGGATTCCTACATTTGTCAAGTGGAGATGACAGGACTTTGCTTGAGGGTAGAGATAGGACTAGAATTGTTAAAGCAAATATAACAATATCATTAACTTCTAGAGCAAGTCAATGCTTCATGTTATAAGCCAGTATTTACTATTTTGAATTTGCATTCTTTTGTGCTTTGAAATGGACTCAGTAACAAACCTACTTCCTGCTATATCCGCAGAAGGACTAAAAAGGGCACCAAACAGGAAAGCCAGTTTAATTTCAGTAATTCCTGATTTTTTCTCTGTCTTTCTTGCTAGATTTGTCTTCAGCGAAGCGGAAGTTTGCAGATTCTTTAAATGAATTTAAATTCCAGTGCATAGGAGATGCAGAAACAGATGATGAGATGTGTATAGGTAAGTCATAACTGGCAAAGATAAAAACGTTCATTATTCATTACAGCTTTCATTGTTCTCAGTCTTTTCACTGGAATAGGAGATCTCTAAGGTTAGTAGAGAAGTCCCTAGTGGAGGGGTAGAGAGATATGTGAGGATCAGGGCTAGGGCTACTCTGGGCTTCTTGAGTTCTGGGATTGCCCTCCAGTGTGCATGAGAAAGTATTGCAGGGGACTGTCCTCTCCACCTTCCTTAAGTGTTCTAGCTGGTTTGGTGACGTTCTTCCCCTAGTCACAATGCTAAGAACTTAGAGCAAAAGTAGGTCGCAGGTAGATAAGGGAAGAAATAGATCAGAGGTTGCAAAATAATAGTTCATGGGCTAAGATCTGAATGCAGACATGTTTTATTTGGCTTTCATTTTTTAAATTGAATTACCATTTAAATTGAATTGATCTAAAATTCCAGTTTTTCAGCTTCTTTGAAGAGTTTGAGAATCTGATCCACTGGCCCTTCTTTCTGGCCTGGCAGTAGTTGGCTGGAGCTGTGTAGCTGCCGCTGCCATCAGCTGGGGACAGGAGCTCAGTGTCCAGTTCACTGTGGTCCTTACCTCTCCCTTTCATTTCCATAACAAGAGGCGGAGGTGGGTTGCCATTGATCACCACACTGTGCTGCTCCCTCTTCACCATTCCCTGACACATGGAGGATTTGCAATGTCAAGACACCTTTCTTGCCAGGGACTTGTCATTGCACCTTATTCTTCTTACATTGGGCTTCTTGATTGACCCCATTAAATGAGCAAGAATTGAGAAAGTTTTATTGAATGAATTCATGAAATCCTTTTTGAGTCCCTGTTGCCATGCAGAGCCACAGGATGTGGGGCTGAGCAAAGGCAATTGGGAGATAGCTGAGAGCAGTGAAAACACATCCTTGTTGTGTCTTGTGAATGTATGGATGCTCTTCCCAGTGTTGCACAAGAGTCCCAAGTATCCTCAGGGCCACTGCACCTAATGCCTATGACCTTTGTGGATAATCCTGGCAAAGAAGACGATCCATGTCTGACTGCCGTGCTGCAAGCTGCATTCTATTAATAAGTGGCTCTAGGACTCAGAGAGGAGGAACCAAAGGAGAAGCCAGAGATGTGGCTTCTGATGCCAGCAGCACTGTTTGTTTCATTCTAGTGCCAAAGAAAAGATTGGGTTCTGACGCAACCTCATGACAAAGGTTGAGGAGGTCGAATTCTGAACAGGAAATCCTTCAACTCCTAAGCAGAACTCTGCCCCTTCCAGCCCAGGGCTGAGAGCCTGCCAGCATCTCACCAGTCCTGGGCACTCTCAGAACAGACAGGTCTTTTCCTTGAAGAAATCCTTCCCTAGTTAGAGTGCTGGGTGGAATTAACCTGCATTTTTGTGTCATCTTTAATGGTTAATGATTAAAAGATAAGGACAGTCTTGGGAAGCAGTTGATTTTAGGTGTCTGCATATACCAAATTTAAGTCCATAAAATAATAGCTGAATAGCTGGAGCTGGAAAGGCTCCTGAAGACCCATTGTTCTCCTTCCCCCTCATGGTCCCTTTTTCTTTTCCAGCGAGGTCTTTGCAGGAATTTGCCACTGTCCTCAGGAATCTTGAAGATGAACGGATACGGATGGTGAGTATGGCTGGGTTGCTCTTGGTCCCAGACAGTATGTTCACATTGAGGGAGCAACGGATTTGTTGTCAGAAGAACTGGGTTCAAGTTCATACTGTGCTATTTGAGTGCTTTGAGCTCTTGAGCAAGCCTCATCTTTGCAGGGTTTGAAGCCTTTTGTAAATGATAAAGGAGTACCCTGCTGGGTATCTTTGGAATGACATTGTTGTCCTAAAGATTCCCTATAGGGTTTATGCATAAGATGTATGACTTAAGGGTGGATTTTTTGAATTATTTAACTTTTTGGGGCCTCAGACTCTCTACCAGCAGAATGGAAAAGAAAATGCCCCACTCTGCTCCCTGATTAAACCTGTCCAAGAGTGCTTTGAGGGCAGAAGTCACTTTTTCCCTTTTAATTCTGAAGCACCTAATACAGTGCCTGACATGTAGAAGGTACTTAGTTAATGAAGGTTACCATAAGTTCTTCAAAGAGAGGCACTGTGCAGATTCAAGACTCAAATGCTGATCTCCCAGTTCTTAAGAGATATCTTTTATGTTAGGATTTATTCTGATGTAGTTCAGTATTAATGGATGAAAGATCCCAAATCTACAGGAAATTCCTTTGCATCTTCCCCCATATCTCTAAGATATCAAGAATGAAGTCTGATTTGAAATCCCCTGCTGGTTGTACACTGGTTTGCCCCTACGAAAGCTTATCTCCGGGCAGCAGTGCTCCAAAGGCCTGGGGAAAATTCCATCAGTGAGCATTTTTCTTCTCCTCCCATACTAACAGCTGACAGTTTGAGCACTAAGTTTACCAAGACGTTATGTAGCCAACTACTTTACATGCATTTTCTATTTTAACGCTCATGATGACTCTGTGAAGTGGTCCTTATATTAATCCCCATTTTCCAGAAGAAGATATTGAGGTTTACAGAGGTTAAGTAACTTGTCCAGGATCACACAGTTAATAAGTTGCACAGTCTGGATTCAAATCCAAGTCCGCATTGTACCAAAGAATGTGGGAATTTCTTTAAAACTCCAAAACAGAGCAGAAGTCTCTCACCTTCTGCCCTGCAGAGAGAGATCCTGTTTCTCCTGATTGCTCACTGCTGGGTGCTTCCACCATAATTAGGAGGGTGGTGGTGGTGGTGGCGGTGGCGGCGGCGGTGACGGCGGCAGCAGCAGCAGGATTGGTGGTAGGTGGAGGTAGGGGAAAGCTTGTATGTTTGTGCACATGCTAGTGCTTGAGAAAGGGAAATGATTCTTTTGAGTTTGATTCTTGGCCAAATCAGTATTTGGGGGTGGAGGACGTGGTGAGCACATCACCATGAATACCCCACAGATTGCTGTGGCCTGTGGTAGGGGAACAATGACTGGATTATGCTTTGCAGCTTGCCTCTGCAATTTTATTATTAATGTCAGTGAATTGAGTTTCTACTGTCTGCATTCGAGTATCTGGCCATTGCCAGCCCCTTCTCTACCTCTTCACCAAGTGACAGCTTCAGCATCAATTCAGCTGAGTTTAGCAAAGCTGCAACTGTTTTGTGAGCCTTCCCTGACTCCCTAGGATATTTGGCCATCCTTTGTATTGTCTTAACATCCAGTTTATGCCTCTGATTCCACATTTACCACGTTGTGTCCTGATAATCACTCTACATGTCTGTGCCCCATAGTAAATATGAGTTCCTCAAGTGCAGAGAATGATCTTCTGTGTCCCCAACATTAAGCACAGTGCTTGGAACTGACCGGGGGTTACATAGTCATAGAATCTTAGACTCAGAGGAACTTTATTCCTCACGATCTGCAATTCCTCATTTGACCGATGAGGAAATAGGTCAAGGCTGACAGCAAGTAATAGTAGGACTGGGACAGGAACTTGGGTGTCCTGATTCCCAAGTGAGCAGTTGAGTGCCTTTGTATGTTCTGAGTTGATTGGTCTGGAGTGTGGCCTGGACATTGGGATTTCTAAAAGCTCCCCAGCTGATTCTAACATGCAGCCGAGGTTGAGACAATTGACATAGAATCTCAGCACGCTATGGTGAACTTTGGAGACTTGCTGTTGATTTGTAGAAAAGATTTAAACTAGTGAACCAATTAAGCACTGTCAATAACAATAAACAAACAAGCTAAATGTCATCGCAACACTGCAGTGTTAAAATGAACTCTTCTAAAATAAGTGTTCTCAAAATTGAGAAAAAGGCAAATGAGAATAAGTTTGTAGAACTACCTTCTTATGTCTCTCACATTGTTCAGTAAGTTCTTTACTGCATCCATTTATTGCTTCTGGCATTTACTTTGTTGGTTTCATTGTGATGGACATGCATAGGATTAGAAAAAATAATGCTTTGTTGTAATGACATTCCTGAAATAATTAGTTGAGCAAAGAGTGAGCAATGAATGACTTGAAAGATTATAAAATATTGTACTGCCTTAGAAAAGACCATAGAATCTTAAAACTGGAACAATTCAGCACACTCATTTTGCAGATGAGGAAATTGAGCCTAGAGAGGTTAAATGTTTTGCCCATGGTCACACAGTTGGCAGCCAATCAAATCATTCATTCATTTAGCCATTCAAAAATGTTTGAGTGCTCCTTTGTTTCAGCAGTCTTCTGTGTTTTGGGAATAGTGGTGGACAAGTGAGCACTTACAAGAGAGTGGTATGCATATATATATATGTGTATGTATATATATACACACACACATATGTGTATATATATACACACACACACACACACACACATATGTATATATATATATACACGCACACACACACACACCCCAATGTGTATATGTGTGTAGGTATGTAAATAATAATATGTGTGTGTCTATATATATGTGTGTGCGTGTGTAGTGGTGAACCAGAAAACTTCAGCTGGCATACGTGTTCGGAAGAAAACAGTGTCAGGGGAAGCTTCTTTGGGTTACACTGGTGTTCAGGAAAGGCCTCCTTTAAGAGGGTGACCTTTTAGCTGAAACCATTTTTACAATAGAGAGTCATCCATGTGAAGATTTGGGGGACAGAGTGTCTAAGGACACAGCCAGATGCAAAGGCCCTGAGATGGGATGGGTTTGGTGCATCTGAGGTGCCTTGGGCTGATAGTGGATTGGAATGCAAGGCCTGAGGAATGAGCCTTGTGAGGAGAAGTTGGGAGGCAGCCAGTGGTCAGGAGGCACAGATGTCCTGGCCCAGTACAGAATAGGGCAACACAAAATCACGCTTGGGATGTTCATGCCACCAGATGTCCAAAGGTGTTTTGGTTTTGTTTTCAGCCTAGACTCAGTGTTGATCTACTTTGCCTATAACTTGGGTGAATAAGCGTTTATAAGAAGATCTTATCTGAAGCTTGAATCTTAGACACTACTCTTGCCACTTCCTTCTGTCCTCAGACGGTTGCTTACGTCTTTGGAGGTCCTCCTTTTTACTTTTAAAGAATCAATATTAATCAGGCACAGGAAGAATATCATGTTTTGAACCAACTACTAGATTTTGATTTGACATGGTAATTCAAGTATAAACAGTTGACACATGTACAATATTTCTTACACAGATTTTATACTAAGAAATGCGTAAGCATTTTGTGATGGAGTGGCCGTAATTCTTTACTGATACTGCTTTTTTATAACCCTCCCCTTCTGGTTTTTCTTTGCCAGATTGAGAATGCCAGTGAAGTGCTCATCACACCCTTGGAGAAGTTTCGAAAGGAACAGATCGGGGCTGCCAAGGTGAGAGTTTCACAAGACCTGTTCCTGGATTTTATGGTTGGAGGCCTGGAAGACACAACACCATCTTTAGAAAATCCTAGCCCACCTTCTTCAGAAAATTTTCTTAGGCAGATAAGCCTAGAGCCTAACTTGTCTATTCTTTACAAGGGACTAATATACAACTGTCTGAGTATTCAATCCCAGAGCAGCCATTCTAGTACCTTGTTATCCAGTTGTTTTGCACTAGTTCATAAATTACTCAAAGATAGAAACCACATCTTTTTGAGTTATTACATAGCTGTGTGCCTGGACAATTGACTATATTGGACAATACTTTGTTTTTGCAGAATTGTATTTATTGTAGAGCTCCAGGACCCACAGCCTAAGTAGGGGTTGCAAATCAGGCCTTGTGGGTGCTGGGAACCTCTTTAAAGAGAGGCAGCAGGTACTTAGTTTTAGCCAACTTTAGCTGTGTGTGAAAATGGACCCACTTTTGCCGATATTTAAATTTTTTGAGAGAAACTGAAAAGCCAGAGTTTTATGTGAAATCTGTTGGCAGATAGTTTGGATGTATATATATATAGTACACCTTGTTCAGGTCAAAAAACTACATCTGCAGGCCTGCTTCAACCCAGAAGTCATCATTTGTTATCACTGACCTGGAGGGACTCTAGCCAAAACTTGGCCAATTCTAATATGTTATTGAAAGACTGCAAAGGGGGAAACCTGTTCATTTTTAAAAGGTGGGTTATCCAGGGTTCCCCGGCCCTGTGATAAATCACTAGGAAACCCTAGCTGGTTTGACCTTCTGTACAGTGTTAGAGGGCGCCTGCAGGGGAGATGTTTTCATTGGAATGAATGAAAGCAAAAGGATTTTTAATGTTTTTTTCCTGTATTTCTGAAACTGTATCAATTGAGCCACAGTCCGTTGCGCCACCTGCAGGGAGTTTTGGACAATAATGCCCTCTTACTTGGTATGGTCTTGAGAAGTAATTGTAGGTGGGGAGAAAATTAGCCAAAATATAACAAAGTGAGGTGTCAGTTCCTCTGTCTGTCTGTCTGTCTGTCTGTCTGTCTGTGTCTCTCTCTCTCTCCCGTAGGTGTATCTGCTTTCTGGGAATAGATATGATTAGGGCCTGAGAAAGATATTTAGGAAGGGTCTTTCAGAAGGATGGTTGGCCATAGTTTGAAGGAGAGACCATGGCAAAGATTTTTCTCCCAATTTTACAGCACTTTTCTTCCAATTTTAGTTTACATTTATGAAGAAATTGGAGCGCACTGGCTTTGTATCAGAGATTAAGGAATGTATAATTTGAAGGTAGTCTTGTTCCACTAAGATTTTGTCTGAGACTTTAAACCACCCAGTGACAGCTGGGAATATACCATGACTGAACGCTCTCTCCTTTCTCACCAGCACAGGCCCAACTAGCAGGTCTTCTCTCTAGCAGCCGTGGGGCCTTGCTTTCCTGGTTCTGAACACCCATGGCAGTGGCTGCCAGAGGTTCTGAAGAGGTCTGAAGCAGAGGCAGCTGACTGTTTATTGAGTCATCTGTGTAGTAGTTAGTTCTCCTTCTGAGCACGATCTCTCACTCTGGCCTCTTCCCTTAAACTGGTTTGGTGATTACCACAGGAGACACAGAAGTCTGAGTGGGCTCCCTTTGAGTTTAATACCAGTGCTCTTAATGACAGGAGCAGGTCCTTTCCCCAGGTGGGTATAGAAGGTGAGACACGTAAAAATAAAAATTTAAATAAAAGCCACTAAAGCGTGTTTCCCCTCATGCATGCTTTATTCTCTCATTTATTAAATCATTAATAAACATCAATCACTAAAGAATGGTTGTGGTGACATTTGGGATGATTTCTCATCCTTCCCCTTTTGTAATTTCTTTTTCTGTGTACGCTCCTCTCCACCTCCTCACCCACCCATACATTTATATCAAAGTATTATGTAAATTAGAGAAAATAAACAACAAACTCACTACTAGGCCATCTAGGGAAAGGTCTCAATAATACCTAAGAGCCAGCAAGTACTCTTTGGCTGTTTTTGGTAGCAGCCAAGTGGAGGTTTATGACCTCTGTCTGTGAGATGCTAAAATTATTTTTCCTCCTCCTCCTCCTCCCCACTCTGGTGCTGCTTTGGTTGCTATAACAACCTGTTGCAGAGAGCTCAGTGTGAAGGCTGCTGGCAGTGGGGGGGGGGGGACGGGACTCTGGGGCATTCTTGTGCTGATGTGGCTGCTCAAGAGTACGGCATGACCCTGGAGCTTGGCATAACCGTGGCCCCTAAGTTTAGATCTCTGAGTTTGGAGAAGTTGATTTTTCCTGTATCAGAGGCACATTTAAAGAGCTGGACTCTATAATGAAGGTAGAATAGACATGAGAGTAGTGGTTAAGAGGGAGCCTAGACTGGACAGCTTGAGTCCAACTCTCATTTCTGCCATTTCCATGTAAACGTGAAGCGTTACTGAACCTCTCCATGCCTGTTTCCTGATCAGTAGGATAATAATAGAACTTCCCTCATAGAGTTATTATGAGGAAGAGATGAGTGGACTCATATAAAGTGCTTAAAATGGTATCTGTTATATAGTTATTTGAACATGAGGACAGTGGCTTTCATATGGTTATTGGATGTTAGCTATTATATTAGGTACACAGTTCATTCATTAAAAAACATCTGAGAGCCTGCTCTGTGCCCAGCACTGTGCTGTGCACTAGAATTTGATAGAGAACAAGCAGATGTGGTTGCTGTGCTCATGGTATGGCTGGGGATAAAGACATTAGACAAAAAGCTATAAATAAATGTATAAATTTCAAATTATGGTAGGTGCTTGGAAGGGTTACCTTCATGGTATGTGGAATATGGAAGCAAGTGGTGTTCTTGATAAGAAGGAGGTAGGTTTGGATCATGAGCTCATTGTCACCATCATCACTACCTTGGCCGTTACTGGGATGTATCAAGCACTTTCCATGTGCCAGGCACTCTGCTAAGCACTAGATATGGTTTATCTCATTCATCCTAACAGTCCTATGAGGAAGGGGGTGTTCTTGTCTTTATTTTGTTATACAATTTTTGACCTGAAAGAGGAAACCTGAGCAAATATCTCCTCTAGTCATCCTCACTGTCTAGATGGGGAAATCGAGTCCTGGAAAGGGACAGTGACTTGTTTAGAGTCAGTCCATACAGTGTTGGGAGTAAATTCCAAGATCCCAACTCTGTCCTTTATCTGCTTAGCTGCCCCACAGTGGACTCTCTGGAAGGTGAAAACCACCTTGTATCCTAAATAACTCTGAGCCATACCACCGTCCCATCTTAATCAAGGATACTATCTAAATCTTAGTAGATTTATTCCTGCAGAGATTCTGTTTTCTGGGGACAGAAATTACATCCATTTCTCTTTATTCTTTTCTTTCTCTTTACCTTTTTCTCTGACTTTGGCTATACTCTTGAACATGGAATGTGGAGGCTGGAGTTGCCAGAACATCACAGAATGCCAGTGACTCATGTTCCCTAGCTTTTTCTCACCTCTGGCCAGCTCGACTCTGCTGGCACCAGGGTTCTCCTTTTTGGGGTTGCTGTCAAGGCTGGTGGGAGTGGATATATGTGAGCATTAATTGAAAGTCTCTGGTTTTTATAAAGGAAAAGAGTTGCTTGAGTCAAGTCTCTTGCTTGTACTATCCTCAAATTTGAAGGATTAATGTTACCTCAGGCTTTTTCTTAATTTGCTTCTGTATGGTTCATTGTTCTTGTATGTGAGTAGTTTTTTTAAGCAAAATTCAGATTTATTGAAATGGATTAATGTCAGCTAAATGAGTATATGATTATTCTGTCCTCTCTGCAAGGCTCAGAATCTTGCTGGCAGGAGCTTGTCAGGGCTTCAGATGATGGCTTCTTGGCCAGACTGATCTGCCCTAGGGTGTTTGCACGTAGTCCCCTGCTCTGGGAGGCTTTGCACTGCCTTTTCACATGTTTAGCAGGTCTTAGCTCACATCTCCCCTCCCCAGTGAGACCTTTCCTGAGCACCTTGTCTAGAGAATCTTCGTGACCACCCACTGTTTATTTCCTTTGTAGCACTTGCAGCAGTCTGTATTTATGCTGCTTATTTGTTTACTGGTTATGCGTGTTTTTCCTTCTACTAGAATGTTGCCATCACGAGAGTAGGGACCACTTCTGTCTTGTATTTCCAGGGGCCTGAAGTAGGGCCTAACAGAGTGCTTGCTCATTATAAATTTGTTAAATGAATAAAGAGATGTCTCTGAGCTTCCTTATCTGGCTGGAAATTTTTTTCCTCTTTTAGGCCTTGGAGTTGCAGAAAAATATCCTCTGTGGGTTCCATGTGGGTCAAAAGCAAGAATGATATTTCCTGTTAATATATTTGATCCTGTTTATCAGACCAGTGCCAACCTTCTTCTAGTCCCCTTGCCTGCCATACCTGCTGGAATGCGGAAGGACTAGAGAGTGCCTGTGACAGTCTGTTTCAAGTGTGGTGGAGAATGTAGGCTTTGGACGCAGATTGTCCTGGGCTCAAATCCCAGTTCTGTCACTCTCTGTGACTTTTTACAAGTTAATCTCCCGGGTTCAAGTTTTCTTATCTGTAAAATGGGGGATAAAAATAGAACCTCAGAGACTCAATGACTTGGTGGGGGAGTAGCGATTATGTGTATTGTAATTATTTTTCATTTTGAAGGCAATAATATAGGCTAATAAAAAAATCCCCTAAAATAGGAAAAATTACCCATTATCCTACTTTTTTTAACTCAAGCATTTAAAAGTATATTCCCATCTAATTTTTGTCCGTAGATAGTAAACACACCCTACACAGGATGCACCAAGCTTGGATCGTGCTATTATTACTTTTCGCTATGTCATGAGCAATTTTTCATATGACTAATTACATTTACTGGATGTCTCATACCGTAATTATCATAAACCCTATTCTTGGGCAGTGATGTTGCTGCTGCTGCTTCTGTTTTTGTTTTGCTGTTGAAAATGGTGCTGTAGCAAACACATTTGTGAAGATAACATCTTTGGTTTTGTTTTTTTGCAGCTGGCTGGTATGGAAGTCTGAATACTTGACCTTGGTGTTATAACACCATGCTCTAACCAGCTGAACTAACCAGCCACACAAGATAGCATCTCTGTTTTGAATTATGCCTCAGCTTAAGGACCCATATATGATATTATTGCATCAAGGGATATTTAGGCCTATGTGAGGGTCCTTCAAAAAGTTGGTGGAAAAATGGAATTAAATAATAATATGAATATTTCCACGAACTTTTTCAAGACCCTCGTATATTAAGAAGTACTTTTTGAATACTATTACAGTGGAATCTAGCCTTAGTTAGACTCATCCCATTCAAGCTGTGAGTAAATCTTCCTTCCTTGGGTATTGGCTTTGCGGGTAACTTCCCCCTTCCTCTGGTTTTGAACATCCTTGTGGGTTAGAAACTAAAGATTTCTGTTTCACAATTGATGTTCTTAGAGGAGGAGTCCTGGCTTTACCACTATTAAATACTGTTTTTTACCTTGTTTCTGGCACTGGACTGGTGCCTTTGTGGTAGAGGCACTACCCGTGGGACTGTTGGCGGTGGCAGCATGATTTAATGGGCATTGTTGAAAGAGCAGGAGCCAATTTATCTGGTGTAGTTCTGTGCTTGAGGGAAGGATGAGGTCATGAAGATGAGCAAAAAGATTTTGAGAGACAGAGGCTGCTTTTGCTCCTGCGATATTTTACTCTTTTTCTTTCTTCTCTCCTCTTTTTTGCCAGGAAGCCAAAAAGAAGTATGACAAAGAGACAGAGAAGTATTGTGGCATCTTAGAAAAACACTTGAATTTGTCTTCCAAAAAGAAAGAATCTCAGCTTCAGGAGGTAAGAAACTTTGCTAGTATCCCGAGTAAAGTGTTTAATCTTCACATAGTGCTGTGGATGTGGGCTCGTTGCTCTTTGCCAGAAAGTTTAGGATTGGAAGAAACTTTGGAAACCAGGAGCCTGGTCCTCATGCCTCGTCTGGAGCCTGATGCCTGGACTGCCCTGGTATCCTCCTATCCCACCCCACCCTTATGGCTCTCCAGCCTGTCATTGGCAGAGGAAATACTGCTGGCCAAGACTACCACCTCCTTCCTGGGCAGCCCTAACTGCTAGACTGTGCTGCTTCATGTCAAACCAAGATCTTTTGTCCTGTTTCTCTCACCCTTGGTCTTAATTCTGCACTTTGCTACCTTACTCTCTGACTGACTGCCTCGTATCAGTGATTTGAAATGTTAGCATCTGAAACATCTTGGTCATCCTTCTTTAATATTAATTTTATGATTATTTTGATCAGTACTTTACATGAGTTTGTTTGTTTCTTTTTTTTTTTTTTTGAAGAAGTGTTTTATTGTCATGCATATGTTTTATGCTTTGGTGACCTTGTTTTAAGAAAATAAATTCTTTGACCTGTTCTTGGTTTTGGGATTTCCATGAAATCTTTTGAAAAGTAGTTCACTTGGAAAGAAGAGTCAGCATTGCAGCCATGGAGCTGTGACCATTTTTATTTAGTTCATGGAGATTTGCATGGTGAGAGAGTTTATATTTCTGGGAGACAGGGCAGTTTCCTAGTGGAGCCCCAAATTTGGCTTCGTGAATGTCATCTTATTTAACTGTTAGCAATTTGCTTGACTTTCCTCTAGAGAGGCTGTGGCTTCTAGGCTAGCTCTCATTCTTAATTTTTGTTTCTTTTTGAGCAGATAACCATGCCAGTACTTCTTTAAGGTGAAAGTACATATGAAGACTGTAGAGTCAAATGTTGAAAAATGAAGATAATTCAGGAGATGGTAGGGTCCAATCCCCTCCCAACTGCGTGGTGTTCTCAGAACTCTGTTTTGAAATGGGTATTTAAATTAGTTCTTTGAGTAGTGATGAGAACCACTCAGCAACAACATAAAACAGCAACAACACGTGTTTATAATGGGCTTTGCAGATCAGTTCTTGGCCAGTCAACAAACAGCAGTTAAGTATTTGGTGTGAGCTGTAGAAAGTAGAAAACACTAACCTATTGAAGATCTTGTGCCTGAGGGAAAAAGAAGCAAAAGCGTGAAGAAGTGATTCTTGTAGAAGCATAGCTCCTCAGGTAAATCTTCTCCAGTGTGATCGAGAAAGCTAAACAAATGCTTATTTTCAGAGGATATAAAGGCTGTTCCCAACTCTACTTGAGGATATGGGCAGTAGGAGATACCCAAGGACATGTAGATTATCCAGAATAAATAGGTAGTTTCATTTAGGATCTGTCCCGATGCCCTCACTTTTTAGTTCTCATTCTTCTAGCATTACTTGGCATTTAGGGTTTGGAAACTTAATTTATATTTGGGGAAAACCTTTTTGGCTGTAGCTAATGATGACCAGATCAGTCCAGCTCTACAGGGTCTAAGCATTATATATTATGGATCAGATGACCATGCACCATTAGCGCGGGTGTTCAGAGTTGAGCAGGTGTGTGGTTGTTCTAGCACCTATCGATGTTGGGAGACCCACAGTATAGTTATCCTGTAGGCATGGCATTCCCCAGAGTGAGGATACTTCTCCTCCAGGTCTTTTCTCTCTGTGCCTGGATATTGCTGACTTGGTCTGGGATGAGTCCAATGTTTTCTTTTAGGGCCATCCCAATGCCCTAAGAGGTGTCACAGTGAAGGTACCAGAATACTGGGCTGGTAAAGAGTACTTTGCCACAAGGCCTGCTTTGCCATGTATTCACTGTGTCACCTGATGCAAGTTACTTAGACTCTTGGAGCTTTCAGTTCCTTTATTTGTAAAATACCCCAAAAATATCTGTCCTGCCTACTTTATGAATGAGAAGGTAAACTATAGCTACTGCACAAATATAAAGCATTATTCCTGTGACTGGCCTGTTCCTTTTCATCCTCTGTTTCCAAATTGGATGGCACTATTACTGCTTTTGCCAGTTACATATCTCAGGGGACATTTTTCTTTAGGCTCTTTTATTGTGGTCTTGTGTGTTCTTGCCTTTTGCCCATTCAAGCTTTCTAAGTATTTTGAGGGCAAGGATTGGGCTGCAGGTGTTTCTTGCAAGTCCTGGTCTGTTCAGGTCAGTTCTCAAGCATTGGTTTTTAGTTGTACCTGAATTGAATCAACAATAATAGCAACAAACATTTAGTGAATGCATATGTATGCATCTCCAATTCTCACAACCACCTATGAGGTATGTATGTGAGTCTTTCACATATGAGGAAACTGGAGCACAGAGATGTTAAATAGCCTGACAGTCCAGGGAGCCCTTTCCCATAGCGCAGATTGCTGTTCTACTTCTGTATCTAGGGAGGGATGTTGAGACTGTTGCTTGCCAGCCATTATTATTCAGTGCCAGTGCTATGCAAATAGAACTGGAGAGAGGGAGGGATCTTGGTGATCACCCATTTGAATCTCCTTGAATTACACCAGAAAGAACTGAGTTCTTTGCAGAGATCAAGTGATTTGCTCAAGGTGTTATAGCTATTAATTGATCATTTTCTTCGCAGTTATTAAAAAATCAACTTTCAGGAACATTATTAAACACCTGGTACATCTTTGATGAAATCTACAGCCTTTGATTATCCAGAATCGTTCCCTGATTGTGGGACTTGGAACTGAATGCTTTTAAATTCGAGCCCATCCCTAGATTCCTGGAGGTAGAAATTATAGGGCATTGCTGTGGAGTGACACTGCCATCTAGTGGATGATTTTTTTTAAAAAAAAAATCAATGTATTCTTTAATGGCAGAAAAGCTTGCTTCAAAAACGATAGTAATTAGTTCAATAAATACTCAGTGGATGCTTCTGTGAAAATCTTCTCAGGCTCTGGGTGTTTTGTGGGGGAGTGAAATAGAGGAACCACTTCATGGAACTTACAATGCAGGAGAAAGTCTCTTCCAAGAAGCACAGAATGGTTGGTGGGGCTGGACAAGCTGGTGGATTTCCAGCTTCTCAAGTAACAGGCAGAGAAACTCTTGTAATCTGTAGGGTGGGTTGGAATCCAGTCTTATGATTCCATTGCAGGGGTCTAAGGATGTGATGAATTCCATGGCTCAGAGTGAGCTGGGGCATTGGCAAGAGAAACATGCCATTTCACTTGTGATTTCTTCTTCCTTTTCCTTTGGAAATGCATTGAGTTATGCATTTCTTCTTAGTGCCGGGTCACTGCATGGACATGCTTTTGGTGTTGACTGATGGCCACGTGAAGATCAATTCATTTCTTCCACAAGCATCCGTTGAATTCTTAGTATGGGCTAGGCACCATTCTGGACATTGGGATAGAAAAGTGGAAAAATTAGATAAGGACTTTGTTATCATGGACTTTATATTCTAGTAGTCAACACATAAGAAAGGAATAAATAAGAATTTCACATAGTGATAAGGAAATAAATTGGGAGATAAGATGGAAACTCTCTGGGGTAACTTATTTAAGACAATATGGTTAATGAAGAGCCCAGATAGATGAGAAGGCATGAGCTAAGTGAAAAGCTACGACAGTCTTCTTTAAGTTGTGGTGTGTAGTAAAAATTGAAATTACTGAACAAATTCATGAACTAGAGTAGAGTAGGCTAAATAAAAAATATGAAAGCGGGGCTGGCTAGTTAGGTCAGTTGGTTAGAGTATGGTGTTGATAATGCCAAGGTCATGGATTCGGATCCTTGTACTGGCCAGCTGCCAAAAAATAAAAAATAAAAAAGTAGTGTTTAGGTGATAGATACACTAACTATTCTGATTGGATCTTATACAATATATGCATGTATTGAGACAGCAAACTGTACCCCATAAACAATGAAAAAAAAATTTTAAATACATTTAAAAGAAAAATGTTTATTGGGTCATAATGTAAAAAGTATTTCTCACTATTTATTGAAGTAAAAAAAATTGTGTACTTATCTAGGGGAGGAAGTTTTCAGGCAGATGTAACAAAGATTGCAGGCAAGAAAGAGGTTTGGGGCCGGCCCTGTGGCTCACTTGGGAGAGTGCGGTGCTGATAACACCAAGGCCAAGGGTTCGGATCCCATATAGGGATGGCCGGTTTGCTCACTGGGTGAGCGTGGTGCTGACAACACCAAGTCAAGGGTTAAGATCCCCTTACCGGTCATCTTTTTAAAAAAAAAGAAAGAGGTTTGGAGTGTTAGAGGACAGGAAAGAGACAGAGTGGCTGGAGTGAGAATGGGTTAGGATGGGAGGAGGTGTGAGGATGGAGGGTGTGCACATCACACAGGGTCTTGCAGACCATGGTGAAGGCTATAGGAGGGCTTCGAAGGTGCCGTGATATCATCTGATTTAGATTTTTAAGAATGGTATTCTGGCTGCTAGTTGGAGATTGGTTTGAGGAGTGGGAGAGAATGAAGATGGGGAGACCAGTCAGAAGAGAAGTGTAGTGGCCCAGAGATTATATGGCTGGTTTGGGGGAGGAGCAGGGATTGAAGCCCATCTGCTCTGAAGTGCCTGGTGATAGTAACAACCAACATGCATGGGATGATTCCAGGTTTTCAAATTGTTCACGTTCCTCAGCCCATTTTCTCTTTGATACAGCTCTACTCAGAAGCAAGGGCAGATAATTATCATCTCCATTAGGATCAGTGACTTAATCAGTGACTAGCTAGAAAATCATAGAACTGGAACTTGACTTAGGTCAGCTCTCTCTGACTGATGCTGGAGTTGGTTCTGTTTTCTTGCAGTAATTTCCTTCTGGCTTCTTCATCCCTGCCTAACTGCAAGGGGCATTTTGCAGGAATGTCACTTCCCCTTCTTCCCTGCCTTTCAGTCTCAGGTATGTGGGGTAGTCAGGGGGTGTAGATGCATCCTTCGATGTAAGTATGTTGGGTTTGCACAATAAGGAGATTAAAATCTACTAAAGTCTACAGGAATGTATGAGACTTAGCTGGCAGAAGCCCAGGTGGAGGGTGTGTTAGCCCAGTCGTCTAAGCAGCCATACATGCAGAGGTGAGGTGCAGGGTCTTCTGAAACCCTGCCTCCAACAAAAAGATCTGTCAGTGCTCAGATATCTCCTTCCCCTGCTTGGAGGCTTTAGCAGATGCTCCCAGTCTCAGCTCTTCATTGGTTTTATTGAGCAGTTACTCAGCAGACTAGCTCCTTTGTATTAATAGGGAAGTTGCTCTGGGAGGAAATTGCTAGCATGAGAGACTTGAGTGTATTCTCTCGGGCTGTTTCATAGCATCTTGTTATTTTAGCAGGGCTTGTAGTTTCCTCCTTATTTACATGATTATTTGACTAATGTCTCTTTTCTTCACTAGGCTGTAAGATCCATGAAGGAAGTTTCTTTTTGCTCATGATAGTTGAATGAATGAAGGAGGCTAAGTTCTTAAGATGTCAGGGTAGTGTATTAGTCTGTTTCCTTTTTGCTTATAAAAGGGTACAAGAAACTGGGTAATTTACAAAGAAAATGAAATTTATTTCTTACGGTGTTGGAGGCTGGGAAGTCCAAAGTCCAGGGAACACATCTGGTGAGGGCCTTCTTCTTCAGTGATGCAGGGTCCTGTGGTGACCAGGGGTGTCTCATGGTGAGAATGGGCTGAGCAAGAGTAAGTTAACCTGACTTGCTCTCCTTATAAAACCATCAGAATCATGCCCATTACTCATGAATGTATTAATCCATTCATGAGGGTATAGTCCTTACAATCTAATCACCTCTCAAAGGCCGCACATTTCAATTACCGTCATAGGATTTCCCACCCTCTTAATATTGTTATGATGGAGATCAAGTTTGTAACACCTGAACTTTTGGGGAGCACATTTGACACATAGCAGATAGCATACTATATTTGGTAAAATGGAAGTGAGGTTTGTTCCAAGTTCCTTCTGTAGGGGTCTTGATGAAGGAATACTGAAAGAAATATTCCTTTGGGAGCTTTGTTTGTCTTAGTAAATTGCATTAAAGAATGGTTTCTGACTCCATCATTTCTAGGCAAAAGTGAGTGATTTTTTTCCTCCTACCAGGATATTCATTTATATTAAAAAAATATATTTAGTGCTTTGTCTTTGAAGTGTGCTTTCAGTGTAATTATCTGCTTTGAAAGAGTGAGTTGCACAGCCACATTGTGGAAAGGTCTTAACCTTTATAGGGAGAGTATAGCTTTATAGTGAGAGTCTGTTACTTACCAGCATAGCATCTTGCTAGCCCATGCATACCTGTATTCTCCCCTGAGTTCTAGATCCCAGATTTGTGGTTTAATTGTACCCATTTGTGGGCCTGTCCCAGATACACTCCTCACAGAGAAGTGAGTTCAGAGGGAGCAATGTAATTATTGTGTTTGTGGTAAACTGACAGTTTATTCTTATCATAAAGTATTTGGGACTGGTATGAAAATGTCCTTTGCTGAGATTCCTTGCCCTCTAACAGTTTGCTTTGCTCATTAGGAAGGACTGGATGGCCCTGTAGGGGTTTTTTTTCCGCTTAAAATTCTGTCTTCCATGGAACCTACGTCTGTCCCAGGGTGTGGGGAGGCAGTGAGCATAGTGGTTTAAGGACAATCAAGGGTCTTAGAGTAAGATTCGCCAGGATGGAAATCCCAGCTCTGCCCTGTACGAGCTGTGTGACCTTAGTCAAGTTTCTTAATGTTAGTGGACTTCATTTTCCTCCTGTAAGTTAGAGACAAAGATAATATATTTTTTATAGGAACTTAAGGAGGATTAAATAATTAATGAGGATTAAATAAGGTAATGTATGCACAGCTGTGGACATGATTCCTAGCACAAAATCAGTGCTTAGCTAGCCATTAAAATTATTTCTTTTTTGTTTGTTTCTAAGATTTGATTACTTTTAATATTATGACCTGATACTATTTGGGCTAACATGATGTTCCTTTGGCCCACCCATTTACCTTTTTAACCTACAGTTTCATTTGAGGGCTTTCTGTTTTTTGTTTTGTCTTTTATTTTTTTATTGTATGTACTTAGGATGTATAACATGATATTTCAATATACTTATACATAGTGAAATGGTTACTATAGTCATTTTTCTTCTTTCTGCGTCATGCTATTTGATTTGTTTTAAAATCGTCTCCAGAGAGTTTTTTCTGGCCCGCTTGCTAAATGCTCTCCTTGGGTAGTAACTTGATTTTTCTCTTAAATCTCATCTTGTTTGTAGGCAGACAGCCAAGTGGATCTGGTCCGACAGCATTTCTATGAAGTATCCTTGGAATATGTCTTCAAGGTGCAGGAAGTCCAAGAGAGAAAGATGTTTGAGTTTGTGGAGCCTGTAAGTAGATTGTCAGTGTTTAATGATGTACCCGTACTTTCATCTCCACCCCTCATTCCAACTACCTAGGAGATTATGGAATGCTCTAAATTGTTGACAAAGAGGTTGACCAGCCCTGATGCTGTGCCTTCTAAGTGTGTGCTTTAGCAATCTGGCTACCCTGGATTCTTCCTGCAGCCATTCCTGTATAACCACGGTGAAGGAGATAGAGCACTCAGCCGCAGTTCCTTCCTCTGGCTACCCTGTGTTATGCTGTCTGCTTTCTAGGTGAAAAGAGTGGAAGTGGGAGTCCAGAGGAGGAGGAGTTTTCTTCTTGGCATGAGATAGCGATTACGCATTAACTTTCCTGCTCTCTCCTACCCTTTCTCTCTCAAATAATCCAAATGTAGTCGTCACCCCAGGAAATAGAATGTATATAGTACCATTTTCTTTTTGCCCCTCAGATTCAAAACCCCTCCTTGTTCCATTCAGGTAAAATATATTATATAAAGCTATTTCTCACTGTGGATTTGTTACAACCAGAGCAGCAAGAGATTCTGCTGAGTAGACCATGATGGAATTTAGACTTAGGCAGCATTGCTGTAGGTGTGAAAGACTGCAGTGTGGGGAAAAGTCTGACTTTAGTTTAGGCCACACCAGCCTGGTCGTGGTTTCATTCAGATGTGGTGCTGCTCCACCCTGCTGTGGCACTGGTGTGGAGAAGCCACAGAAGGAAGGCTTCATGGAAATACCAAAATAGCAAAATAACCTCAATTTAAACTCCTGTAGACCTTGGATTTTTCAGCCAAAATGCCTCTGATTTAGATTCAAGCCTGGGGTCTGTGTACAAATCAGATTATCTATCTAGATTTAAGAAAGGATAATTTTCTCAAGCAGATAAGATTAAAAAATAGAAGAAACTGAAAGAAAATAACCATCTGTGTCTCATTTCTAATTACATATAAACTTTTGGGATGGTTTTTAGGCATGCAGACTTGCTAGTAGTTTCATCAGGACTCCAATTGGGTTTGGAATCTGATGTCTACATCTTTATTGTGCTGGAACTATGATTTCAGGATTCCATTCCCAGCTACCTCATTTGGCAAGATCTTTAAAGTCCTTGATTACCTTCTTCTTATCCAAATATTGGAAACCTTAGTGCCAACTTCCTACTCAGCAGTGGTCTCCGTCAAGGGTTCAGGTCAAAACCCCCCTCTTTCTGCAAGGGTCTGTTAGGTGTTAGCAGCCATCTGTCAGAGTAAGTAGGCTCATTGATTTTCCTGCTTAGGGCACAGAGGTGCTAAAACCAGCCTTTCAGTCAAAGGTTTACTGAAGATTAATTTCTTGTGGTCAGGACAGGAATTCAAATGCTGTCACGTAGAATTAACCTTTAGCATTATTTTTATTTGCTTTTATTAGAATTTCTAGAGGAAAAGAACAGTGCAATTTTAATAGTATTTATATATACACTGATTGATATTGATAAATGCCTGCTTTTTTTTTTTTTAAAAAAAAAGATGACCGGTAAGGGGATCTTAACCCTTAAAACGCTCAGCTAGTGAGCAAACCGGCCATCCCTATATGGGATCCGAACCCGGGGCCTTGGTGTTATCAGCACCACACTCTCCCGAGTGAGCCATGGGCTGGCCCCTATAAATGCCTGCTTTTGATGAGTTTTTTTTCTAATTGGTCCTTCTGACATTTTTGAGATGAATTTTTTGTTATCCACTTTGATCTCCCAGTAGGTGTACTTAGTGTTATCAGGTTTTGTATCTGTTAACTTTTGCTGAGTGACAACCACAAAACCTCCCACTACAATAGATGTTTATTTTTCACACCTTTGTGAGGTTCAGCCAGTTGAGGCTGGGCTCAGCTGAATGGCTTTGCTGATCTGGCTGACTTTTCCTCCTCCTTTCTTCTCTCTCTCTTGCCCCTCCTCTTTTTTTTTTTTTTTTTTTTTTTAATCCAAGGACTTCTGGGATCTAAAACACATATGTGTAATTTTTTACACTGAAAGCCTTTATTTTCTTATCAAGGTACCAAATGTTCTTGAGATTTGGATTGCAGATAATGACATACTGACTTCATGAAAGTGAAGCCGTGTTCCCTCTGTTCCCTGAGTTTTCATAATTGAACGTT
>NW_007726969.1:304909-306418 GCF_000696425.1 Galeopterus variegatus
TCTCTCTTGCCCCTCCTCTTTTTTTTTTTTTTTTTAAGAAATCTATAAGAACTTGCATTTCCATTTCTTGGCATTCTGTTTGTTGTAGTGTGTGTGTCTTAGGGAGGTTTCACTGTAACAGACAGTAGCTTCATGGCGAAGAAGGACTCTAGAGCCAGACTTCCTGAATTTAAATCCCAGCCTAGCCATTTACTAGCTATGTTCTTGGGTGAGTTATTTCTCTGAGTCTCACTTTCCTCATCTGCAAAATGGGGATAATAATATCACCTACCTTATAAAGATGCTATGAGGATTGACTGAGTTTATCTATGTAAAATGTTTATATAAGAGCTCGAATAACACCCAATGAAAAGTTAGCAATTATTTTTTATTTATGAGGAAATGAGTCAAATGCCAATATTAACAGGGTCTATCTCTTTAATATAATCTTGGTTATTCTAAAAGCATTACTTACAGAATATCATAGAAAATGGTGAAGGCCCAGCTGCTGTGTCTGAGGAGCTCACAGCCTCACTGGGGAAGCAATATGTATGGTGTAAAGAGCTAGCCAAGGTAGCAAGCAGTTTAGTGACAGGTTGGACAGGATGATTTAGAAGTGCAGGAGGGATTTTAAAGAGTAGAAAATTATTGTAGTTTGCATATGTTTTTCAGGTCATGCAGTGAGGCACCTGGAGAGCTAGTGAAAAGAAATTTCCAGTCTCACTATAGGACAAAGACAAAGTGATAGGGATTTGCCCAAAGTTAAATTAAATGAGTTGGTGGAGAGGCTGGATGTAGGATTCAGATGTTTGGCCTTCACTTTTGTACAGAAGTTCTTGTCTTTGTACATACCAATTTTTAGGCAGGTCAGTGGCTTCAGGAGCTGTGAGGATAGGAAGAAGATACTTACACAAAGGAAAAGCTACAGATGAGATCAGTGGTTCTCAAACTATTAGAAATGCAAATTCTCAGGCTCCACCCCAGACCTGAAATTTAAGGGTGCGGTCCCTTAAATTTAATAAGCCCTTTAGGTGGTTTTGCTACACATTACAGTTTGAGCCTCTGGCCTAGATTCTATAAAGGAAGAACAGGAAATAACAGTATTAGCTAAAACTGTGTCATGTACTGTGTAAGCACTTTGCCTACATTATGTCATTCGATCCTTGTAATATCTCTGAGGGTAGGGACTGTTTTTATCCCTATTTTCTTATGAAGAAATGGAAACATAAGTTTATTTACATGTCTAAGGTCATATCTAGTAAGTAGGGTTGGAATGGTCTGGCTCTTATTCTCCACGAAACAACATTTCATTGCTTACAGGTGGAAGAAAGCCAGCAAGAATTCAATTGAACAAAACTGGTGGAGTCCCTGGGTGTGGGTGTTCATATTTCAGATTGGTTGCACTGAAGGGAATCTTGCAGCCATTCACAGAACCTCAGTGCACATTGACCGTGTTTATTTGTTTCTTAGAAAGTAACTTCAAGTACCAGGTATTACTGACCTTAGAAAAACAAACAAAGGTTTTGTGTT
>NW_007726969.1:307414-307970 GCF_000696425.1 Galeopterus variegatus
GAAAGTAACTTCAAGTACCAGGTATTACTGACCTTAGAAAAACAAACAAAGGTTTTGTGTTGCAAGGACTTCTGGGATCTAAAACACATATGTGTAATTTTTTGCACTGAAAGCCTTTATTTTCTTATCGAGGCACCAAATGTTCTTGAGATTTGGATTGCAGATAATGACGTCCTGACTTCATGAAAGTGAAGCCGTGTTCCCTCTGTTCCCTGAGTTTTCATAATTGAACGTTAGCTAGTGCTACATAGAACTCATTCTCTATGTTCATCAGGGACCAATGCCTCTGAGTTTCACCTCCAGAATATTTCTTGGTGTCGTGCCCTCCCCCTCCTTTACCACTGTTTCTGTCTCATTGGAGGTCTTCATTCTTTCCTTTGGTCTGTTGATCTTTCCCTTCTTCTTAGCTTCTGGTGGTTTGCCAGCAATCTTTGGCATTCTTTGGCTTTTAGATGCATCACTCCAGTCTTCCAGCTTCACAGGGATGTCCTCCCTCTGTGCATGTCTGTCTCTGTGTCCAAATTTCCCCCTTTTCTGAGGAAATCAGTCAAGTTAT
>NW_007726969.1:308673-311103 GCF_000696425.1 Galeopterus variegatus
CTGTGCATGTCTGTCTCTGTGTCCAAATTTCCCCCTTTTCTGAGGAAATCAGTCAAGTTATAAAAATACTAGGCCTCATCCTAATGACCTCAATTAAACTTGATTACCTCTGTAAAGTTCCTATTTCCAAATAAAGTCACATTCTGAGGTACTGGGGGTTAGGACTTCAACATATCTTTTGTAAGGGACACATTCAACACATAACAGTAGTTCTATGAATGGTGAGAACCTGAATCTATCAGAGAGTTCAGAAGATGGAGCCAGCACTAACTTGCAATTGCACTTTTTTCTTAAAAAAAAAATTAAAAATATGTTGTCAGCTAGGAAGTTGAAGTAGGTTTTGCTTGCATTTATTCTCTGAGGATAATAAGGAGGAGGAAGAAGGCAAAGGATTGGGGGTGGGGGGAGTCTTTCCTTAGTGGGGCTGTGATTTTGTGGCTGCTCAGTGGATAAGCTGACCTCTCTCATCTGATAACCAAGCGGGACTAAAGCAAGCTCTTCCTCCTGTGTTTCAGTAGAAGCATTTCTTGGAAGCAGACAGATCCTCCCATCTCTGGAGTCCTTCTCTGAGCCTCACCCTGCCCCCTGAGGAGTGGACTTCCATTTCTCACTTTGTAATAGGTTCAAACTTCATATAAGGTGTGGGAGGAGAGTGTAAGGAGGTGACAGAAAGGAGAAAAATGCTGTGAGGGGAGAAGGAAGGGGAAAGTGGGCCCAAAATAACAATAAGGAATTATTCCCCATAGAAAAATGGACAGTCAAGGTATGAGACCAAAGGGAGTGAAAAACAAAATAAATATTAGTAACTCTCTGCCTTAGGAACACTTGTGTGTATGCCCAGGTGGCATGTTAGTGAGCTGTTGGAGAATATTTAATTACCCCGAGCAGGAGAGGCCCTGTTTCCTTTGAGTGAAGGATAAATCAGAGTTAATAGGAGGAATGACCTTAGAATTTAGCTGTTTATTTTCTGCATTATTCTCAATTCGGTGTTGGCTTAGTGCCTTGGAAAAGTGATGGGACACATCACTCAGACAGCAGGAAGGGCAGAGATAAGAGGAAAGACAGTTTTCATTGTAAATACTGGGACCAGGTTTGGCATAAGAGCCCCTTCTCTTCTTTACTGGAGCCATCTAGAGGAAAAGGTTTGGGCTTTCCTTTTAAAAAAGTATTTTTTTTTTAACTGGAACAAATTGATTATACATATTTGTGGGGTACAGAGTTGATTGTCAGTATTTGTGTACAATATGTGATGATCAAATCAGGATAGGTAGCATATTCATCATTACAAAACATAGTCATTCTTAAAAAGTATTTTATATAGAGTGAGTCCCAAGGCTTTGGTTATTTTTGAAGAGAGTATATGTGTTGACTATATGTGGCTTACTGTTCATTCATTGACTTATATTAGGGATCTGTATATGGTGCCACTAGACATTTTTGTAGCCGGAGGATCCAGCAATGCCTGCTCTGCCACCTCCCATGAGAATCTAAGGGGATAGCTGTGCCTGGGTCAATGGCAGTGGGAAGTCAAGGTAGTGTATTGTTCTAATCTGGGTTTTGTTTGACTTCCCAGTGCAGAGCTCTTCGATTAAACTTGGGCCGCTCATGGTGTTTTAGCCTGAAGGCAGCCTCCTCCCTGAGCTCACGTGGAGTAGCACATACCTTGTGCTTTCCATTCCTGCTGCAAGCAAGGTGGGAGAGGAGGGATGGGTGGGTGGGATGAGATCCTTTTACCATCATTATCAGGACTGCGTCTCAGAAAAGGAGAGTTAGGTGAAAATAAGTGGGATGGGATTATGTTTAATAAGCAATGGTAGGTTCATTTAGGGACTGAAAAACTAAATACATTATAAAGTGAAGCAAATGTGTCTTGGTATGACACGTGGTAGGGGCAGGTCAGGGAGGTCAGAGTGGACCACTAAGAAAATGTGAGTTGGCTGAGAAGTTGGAGTTTGCACGGGAATGGTCCCCAAATGTGGCAGAGCTGAGCTTGTGATAGAGGTGAGGCACTGGTCTTTCTAAACCTTGTTCAGGCTTTCATTATAATCCTTTCTTCAGGCCGAAATTTGGAACTGAGGTGACATGTGTAGGACTTGGGAAGGGGCCAGAGAAAAGCATAACAACAGTGAGGTTTGGATATAGGCTCTGAGAGGAAAGACTGCAGGAACATTTTTTATTTACTTCGGAGAAGTGAAGACTGGCAGGGATTCGGGGTGGGGACATTAGTAGTTTTTAAGTATAAGGAGGCATGTTTTGAGAATTGTGAACAGATGTTCTCACCATTCACTAAAGACAGGACTAAACAATGAACAGGCTTACCTTTTAGTCCAAGGGGATTTAAATGATAATTTAGGAAAACCATTTTAAATGAAAATGTGGGAACATGGGAATTTTTTTTTTTTTTTTTTTTTTTTTTTTTTTTTTTTTTTC
>NW_007726969.1:311921-313048 GCF_000696425.1 Galeopterus variegatus
GGGCGGGAGCGCCGCCGCGCTTCCCAAGCGGCGCACTATCCAGTGTGCCACTGGGCCGGCCAACATGGGAATATTTTAATAAAGGAATTCATGGTGTTTACTTTTGGATAGTTTAGGAAAAGCACAGAAACACACTTCAGCTGAAGTCTAATCTGGATGATTTTCTTTAACTTGATTTTGCCTGTTAGACTGCAGACTCAGGACACACTAGCTTCCTTTCCCCCCTTCCTCTTCTGCAAAATAACCTGATATTACACATGTGCCATAAGGAAACTGAGTTGGAGCCCTGGTTTTTAGTTTCTGAAGAAATGTTCTTAGGAGGTGGTGAGGATCACAGGGTAAAAGCATGGATGGGTGTTGGTGCCAAGGAGACGTGGTTTCAAGTCCTGGCTGCCACTTACTGTGTGTTTTGGGACAAGTTCCTTAACCTCTCTGAATCTGCTTCCTCGTTAAAATAGGGATAATGGGAGTACTTAGGTCATAGGTTGTTGTGAGTATTCAGTGAGACAGGGCAAGGAAGGGCATGGTTCCTGGCACGCAAGTGGTACTCGACAGGCGTTAGCCATTATTATTACTTTATTCTAGACTTTCGAACCAGCATCGGGAACTGGGATACAGCTATACAATACCTCTTTTTAACCTACTTATGTGACCTCTGCCTTTTTTCTTTCATTACAGCTCCTGGCCTTCCTGCAAGGACTTTTCACTTTCTATCACCATGGTTATGAGCTGGCCAAAGATTTTGGAGACTTCAAGACACAGCTGACCATTAGCATACAGAATGTGAGTGGGCTTAGGGACAGGTTTCCTTTCTCTAGTTAAGGAAAGGAAAACACAAAATATGGGTTTGCTTGTCATGGAGACCACCTATGTGGATTGGAATGTAGGTGAGGAGAGTGGGTCTTGCTTGGGTTTGGAGGCAGCTGGGGGTTAGGTGTTTCTAGAGTGCTTGGTGGCCCCAGGTCAGACTGTCATCCTCCTCTTCATTATTTCAAAGTACTATTTATGTTCTCGGAAGTGCTGCTGCTGATTATGTTTTAAATCTGTAGCAGAGAGTCAGGATTTCCCTTTGGTGGTGGAAATCCCAGCCCAGTCCAGCCTCCCTTCTGTGCATTTAGCTGCCTGGC
>NW_007726969.1:313952-314892 GCF_000696425.1 Galeopterus variegatus
GGTCAGACTGTCATCCTCCTCTTCATTATTTCAAAGTACTATTTATGTTCTCGGAAGTGCTTCTGCTGATTATGTTTTAAATCTGTAGCAGAGAGTCAGGATTTCCTTTGGTGGTGGAAATCCCAGCCCAGTCCAGCCTCCCTTCTGTGCATTTAGCTGCCTGGCCACATGAGGCCTGGGAGTGTGTGCTCAGGGCATGGGGGTAGGAGACGCACACTGGCCTCTGGCTCAAAGGATGTGCTCTTGTCCAGCTCTTAGGAAGGCTGACAGGAAATCCATGTCAGATGGTTTACTCCCCGTCTTCTTTCCAAGGTTTAAACACAGGACCTTTTGGTGCACAGAATCCTGCTTAGGGCTTTTTGGTTAGTGTTACTGGGGCTTGAGCCCGCTTCTTCACTGTGATTGGACTGTGTTATTCTTCATATTGTCTTTGTCTCTAGATCATCTTGTGTAGAAAATAAACCCAAGTGTGTCTGAGTGGGTCGTATTGCCTAGCTTGTAGAAACCTGGAGGGTACTGCAATAAGGTTCTGTGTATTGTCTCAGAGAACAGGAAGTTGCAGAGTCTCGGAAAAGATATTATGAAGTGTGGCTTTCCCTAAGGCAGCGTTCCTCAGGAGGCAGACTCTGAAATGGGCTTTACAAGCATCAGGTTTACTGGGGGTGGGGGTGGGCAGTGCCAGCAAAAATCCCTGTGAGAGAGTGAAGACCACAGGATGGCAGAAAGAGAAGTTGAGCTGCCATGCGGGTGCAGCAGAGGCCTCGGTCAGGGCCCTGGGGGTACTCTGGAGCTGGGGTGATCCGCCAGAGGGTCCTGAATAGAAGCAAGGGGCCAGGCTTTGTACCCTTCCCCATTTTGTCCCTAGCCTTGACTAGCTGTCAGGTGCAGGCAGCCCTGGGGAAGGGAGTGACCTCGAGTGAAGTGTGTCCCTTTTGAGGAG
>NW_007726969.1:316029-317317 GCF_000696425.1 Galeopterus variegatus
CATTGCATCCTCTACAAATTCCCTAGGTAGTTTTGATGGTCACTAGGGTTTGAGTGTCTTTCTGGTGCAGGGCTTTAAGGCCAAAGTACAGTTCTCATATGTGGATATTTGCCCCATTCCTAGAGGGTTGACTGTCCCTTATCTTATTTTAGATTTAAGGATTGAATTCTTAGAGAGGTTGCTTCTGAATCATTAGACTGGAATTTCCTTTCTTTGATTTGAATAAAATTCCTTTCATCATAGACAAGAAATCGCTTTGAAGGCACCAGGTCAGAAGTGGAATCACTGATGAAGAAGATGAAGGAGAATCCCCTTGAGCACAAGACCGTCAGTCCCTACACCATGGAAGGATACCTCTATGTCCAGGAAAAACGTGAGTGCTCTGACTCCCAGCAGCTTGGGGTGCACTCAGGCCCTTTGCCCAGAAGATGGAGCAGGTATCCAGTAGTGCCTGGCCTATTGTAAATACGTGTTTGGACGAATGAGTAATTTTGTCCTTTAGTTTCCAAAGGGATAGATGATGTCCATAGAGTCTGTCTTCCAGGTGATGTGTTCTGTTTTCTTTGTGATGAGGAATTCCCTTGGGAACCTGGAATTCCTTGAATCTCTGTGGTTGCTCTTCATTTTCCTAGTGTCATTCTACTCCTGAGAATCCTACACCCTTAGTACAGTGGCCTTGGAGAGGTCTTGCATGCTAGACTTTATTATAAGTCTATCAGTAATCATATCCTTTGGTAGACTTAATATTTGCTGATTCTGTTTTTCTCTGAGACTTGTTTCAGCAAGACCCAAACAATCATGACTTAGGCCCTTTCCCTCTTCTCCTCAACTCCTTTCATCCCAACATTTGAATTTTCTGAAAAGTAGAAAACAAAAGCTCACTTTGAGAGCCAGGAAGGAGACCCATTGCCCTGCCAATGATGTCAAGAAAAGAGATGCAAGGTGCTGCTAACATGGAGTTTTGGGTGATGACTCACAGATCCATGCTTTAGGCCTGGGGAAGGGCTTTGATCATGATGGGGCTGTGCTATTTAGGGTAGCACTTCCAGACTTACTTTGTGCATGCAGTGCTAGGAATGAAAGTGAATTTTTTTCTTTAATGGGTAGTTCTCTTAGGCTCCCACCCTGCTTTCTTGGTAGGGCACATTGCTCCTCCTAGATTTTTGCTGGTTTTGTGTTCTTTCATGTTTTTCTCTTGATTGAAAGTTAGGCAAATGTCTTCACTCTTAACAGCTTCCCAATGGAATAGAATAGAAACTCTTGGTTTCAGTGATTATTTAGTGATTAT
>NW_007726969.1:318114-339025 GCF_000696425.1 Galeopterus variegatus
TAACAGCTTCCCAATGGAATAGAATAGAAACTCTTGGTTTCAGTGATTATTTAGTGATTATCTAAAGATTTGCTTGGGCTTAAAATTGTTCTCTGGTGACAATGGGGGAAGTAATGGGGTGGAGGTATTGGCTGTGATTAGGGTTTTTATGTCCATTTTTCTTACTCGGATGAGTTTGTTGAGGTTTATAAGAAATGAAAGCTACTTTCGTTGTGTGTTTCATACATACTGAATATAAGGTGGTCATCTCTTTTCCCAATGAGAAGATCGTTCCCCAAAAGGTTTTAGATCAACTTGAAAGTATAAATTTTCAGGTCTGCAAAAATATAGTTCAGTGTCCACTTCTAATACTTATTTTATTAATTTTATTCACTTACATATATAAAATCTGTATAGCTCTTTTGCAGTCTCACATTTCATTACACAATTTTATTCAAATGCATCAGGTGCTCTTTTGACATTAATGTGTTGATTATCATTAGAACCACTTTTTCGTTCTCTAACACAATAGTCCAGAGCCTATCATTAGGATACAACTTTTTTGTTTTAAATTCTTTGTAACTTATTATTTTGAAGTAATTGTAAACTTACAGAAATGTTGCAAGAACGGTATAAGGAACAACCATATGCCCTTTACCCAGATTCATCAATTTTTAACATTTTGCCACAATTACATCATTCTTTTCCTCTCTTTGTGGGTGTGTGTATGCACATCACAGACACAAACACATTTTTTTCCTGAACCATTCAAGAACAGGTTGCATACACCATGTTTCTTTGTTTCGGTAAGTATTTTCTAAGAATTAGAATATTCTTTTATGAAATTACATCTAGGAAATTTAACGTTGATACAATAGTTAATCTAAACTACAGTTCAGATTCCAGTTTTGACAGTTGTCCCAATAACACCCTTATGAAGCATTTTATTTTCCTCCAGTACATAACCTTGTACCACATTTAGTTGACATGACTTTAGTCTCCTTTAATCTCCTCAGCCTTTCTTTGTCTTTCAGGACATCGATGCTTTTGAAGAACATAGGCCAGTTCCATTATAGAATTTTCTTCAGTGCGGGTTTGTCTGATGTTTCCTCTTGGTTAGATTTGGATTATGCATCTCTTGTCAAATCCTACATAACTGATGCCATGTTCGTTTCTGGAGGCACATCTAGAGGCCTGTGGTGTCTATCTGCCTCTTGATGGTGATGTTAATTTTGATCACTCGATCAAGGCATTATCTGGTTTTTCCACTGTACAGTCACTGTTTTTCTTTTGAAACTAATTAGCAATATATGGGGTGATACCTTAAGATCATGTAAGTATCCTTCTCCTTGACTTCCAAAGATTTAGTGTCCATTGACAATCCTTGCCTGAACCAGTCTTTACTATGATGGTTGCAAAATGGTGATTTTCCAACTTCTCACATTTAGTAGTTGCCATTCAGTGCACTATGAGGAAGTGTCATCCCTTATCCTTCCTCCCTTTCTGTCTATCTGTCCATCCATCCATCTTTTCATCATCAGTATGGACTTACGGATTCCCGTTTTATTCAGTAGGCTATAATCTGTTACTGTCCCTAGTTATCTTGATGCTCAAGTTGTTCCAAATACAGCACTTTTGAAATCTTTGTGTTGTGCTATCACTGGAGTTTTTCCCCTAAGCCGGGAGAATGCATTCAGATGGTTGGTATTTTCATTTGTCTTTGATGGCTCAATGGGAACACTTATTGTATTGCTTTAATAAATGACATCCAACACGTGCAATTGGCAATAATGCCATACCACTAATGATTATTGAGTGTCTACTAATTCTTTTCTCATATTTTAAAAAACTTTTAACATTTTAGACTATGTGATTTTTATAAGGATCTAAAGTTAGTATTGATTGAGATCCTTTCAGGCTGATAATGCCTTCTTTCTTTAATAGTACTTTGTTATTCAAAATAAACTAATTGGCCAAGCACAGAGTAACATCAGAGACTTTGTGAGAACCTGACTAGATGGCATCTTCCTCTTTCCTGAGGGATAATTTTGAGGGACAGACTCATTATGTTACATTAGGACATTTATAGTCCCTTCCATTCATCTCTGGTGTCTCTGAGGTTTCTTCATCTGCTTTTCAGATGTTTGTGAGTTCTGCTAACGTAAAAATTAGGGGTTTGGAAGTAGGTCAGAAGCCCTGATGTCTGTGTGCAGAGCCATGGAGCAGCTGTGTGGGAAGCATGATGTCATCGCAGCAGATGGGAATGGTGACAAGCACTTTGAGAAGAATTTCTCTGTTCTTTCCTCAGTCATCTTACTCCATCAGGGAAGAGAACGGAAACTTCAAATGGAGATTGATGATGGGAACATGAATTAATTTCCCCAGGGAATCTCTACTTCCCTTGTATTTTAAGACCCACTAGATATAGCAATAGTGGAAAACCGTCTTCCTTGGTCCCTGGGGGAAAGCCCTAGGTTGATTCCATTTCCAGCTTATAGGATCAGATTTCTGTCTATTTCGTTCTGGCTGGTGTGGAGAATATATTGTCCCTGAAACAGTGTAAGGATAGAGGAGCATTATGCATTGTGGGCTGTGTTTCTCCAGTTAATGATGTGCAGCATACAGTGGACATGTATAGATGTTTGATGGGAAATGTTACCTTGCAGGTCACTTTGGAACTTCTTGGGTGAAGCACTACTGTACATATCAACGGGATTCCAAACAAATCACCATGGTACCATTTGACCAAAAGTCAGGAGGAAAGGGGGTGAGTTCATTTTTTAGATTTCTTGCTTGATTTGCTTGACTAACATATGATGATTATAATGGATATATAAAGTATTTCACATGTGTACAATATTAAGTGTGTCAAATGTTATTAGATACTAGAAATTCTTAGATGACCTCATCCTGTGAAACTGATTCATGTCACTCTCACTTGATACCTGGAGAGTTGCCAGTTGGCAGATTAGATGTCCCAGATGTCCATTGCTGTGTAACAAGTCATCCTAAACTTAGCAACTTTTAAAACAATACCAATTGTTTAAGTATCTCTCACCATTTCTGTGAGTCAGGAATTTGGGGAGCATGTGGATGGGGGGTTCAGGCTCAGGGTTTCTCATGACGTTCCTCAGATGGTGGCTAGAGCTGGAAGAATGAGTGTTTGAAGCAGCTCCAGGCTGGCTAGATAAAGCTCTCTCCCTCTCTCTTGGTCTCCTCTGTCCTTCTCTTCCCTCTTCTCTCCTGTCTTCTCTTTCTCTCTTTCCCTATATAGTCTCTAGTCTCTTTACATGGGCTAGTTTGGGCTTCCTCAGAGCATGGTGGCTTCAGGGCAGCTAAAGTTTTTAGGAGTGAGCATTCTAGTAACTAAAGCAGGCACAGCGTTACCTTTTGATGACCTCACCTCAGAAGTCATACAGCCTTTCTTTTGCCCTGTTGGTCAATGGCCACAAACGCTTACCCAGTTTTAATAGGAGAGGACACAGACCCTGCCTCTCAATGGGAGACACATCAAAGTCATAGGCTCCCTGGTGTCACTGCCATTGAGCAGCTCCTTGAGTGCGCCGATGTCCTTCCCTTCCACAGAGCTGTTGCCTCTCACCTCCTGCCAGTCAGTCTCCCCTGGGTATTGTCATAGCAGTCCCGATGTGGTTCCTATGTAGGTGATCTGTCTTTTCTACTGGGCTGCTCTTAATACCTTCTTTTCTTCCTTTGGTATTCTACATTTCATTAAGATGGTCCTAGATTTGAATTTTTAAAAAAGACCTGTTGCTTGGGCTATTTTGGCCTTTCTGGATTTGAGATTTAGTCTCTTTCAATAACTTTGGACAATTCTCACCCATTATCACTTTGAATTTTGTCTCCTCCCCAGTCTTACTATTATCTACTGCTGGAGATACTTAAATGTTTTTAATAAAAATATTTATATTTTTCATCTCCTTGAATCTCTGGACTACATTCTGAATAATTTTTCTGGTTCTATCTTTAGTTTAAATGATTTTTCAGTTGTGTCTAATCTGTTCATAAATTATCCCCCTATAGCATTTTACCCCTGGTCCTCTCTGTGGTGCCGTGCCCCTTGCTCTGTTTCACTTTTAGTTTTTCTTCCTGGCTTTCTTTTTCTTAAGCCACAATAGAAAAGTTTATCAGCATCTCTTTTCCTTACCTATATCAGAGCAATGACAAAGCCCTTTTAATATTGCTTGGCAGGGGAGTGGTTGACTTATGAATCATCTCAGGAAAACAGACGTGTTAAAATATCACAATATAGAGAAATTAGAGTTAGAAGGAATATTAAAAACCTATGTTAATAGGTGTCCCCTAGTTTTCATGAAATAGAAATAGAGATAGGCCTGCTTTCCTTGGATCAAGTCATAGTCCTTCTAGAAATCAGCTTTACTGAATTATTCTTTCACACAGTCTTTATTTTGGGGCTTTTTATCTTGCGCTTTCTCTAACCTTTAATGAGGAACTGTCTTTTCTTTTCTCTACTCCTTTCTTATCCCACTTGAAAGTGAAGGGTGGAGACCAATTATGGGGGATGTTTGGGACTCCACAGACTTTAGCGAGATAATAGTAAACACCTCATTGGGTTGTTAAGAGGTTTGTATGAGTTAGTGAATATAAACTTCTTAGGACAGAGGTGGACACATAATGAGTGATATATAAGGACCTTGATATTATAATAATCAATTTTCCTAATAATGATTCCTTACATTTGTCACATTTTATATTTTTCTACATCCTTTTATTATCCTATATTGTACTGTTTGATCCAACTTTCCTCCTTTTACAAAGGAGGAAGTTGAGGTTCAGAGAAATAAAATGATTTCTAAGGTCATACGACTAAAGAGTTTTAGAGCCAGTACTCAAATCCCAAATCTCCTGATTCTGAAGCCATTATGCTTTTTTTTTTGACACCACTGTTTCCTCAGCTTTAGGGTAGATGAAATATGAGGACTAGCTGTGTAGAGGTGATGTTTTCTCAATTTATACATAGGAGTCATGTGATGTTTTTGTATACATGTTTGAACAAAGCTCTTGTAGGACCTGGAGGTGGACCTAACATAGATAATAGGTTGTTTTCTTTCCCTAGCATGCTTTTTCTCCACCCTCACTGTCCCTTTCAAATGGATTATTTTCCTTTAAAAGCACCCACTTTCCTCCTAGCTTCAGGCCTGGAGTTGTGAGCATATTTGCTCCATTCTCTTGGAGACCAGACCCCATGTGTGATGAAATAATTTTCCTGCATCCTACCCTCTGAGATAAGGCACCTCTCTGCAGGTGTGCAGCAGCCCAGAGCTGATTCTGGCCCTTGCCCTCTCTAAAACCTTTCCTCACTCTACTTTTTCTCTCACTGTGGTCTTCTAGCCACACTGGCTTCTCATCTTTCCTCCAAGACTCTGTAGACCCTGATCACAGGACCTTTCCACCTGCTTTTCTCCACCCCTGCTCCTTTTCTCCACCCCTGCTCCTTTTCTCCTTGTTTTATCCCTTGCGAATCTTTCCAATCCCAGCTCAAGAAACCCCTTCTAACCTTCCTGACCAGGTGAAATCCCCTTAATTTAGGCTTTTGTAGCACAACCTGTGTATTTTTCTTGTAGTGTTTGTCATGGCTATCACTTTCAATTTAATTGTTTAAGTGATTATCATCTTTATTCCCCTACTTTTAAAAACCATCAGTAGTTGAACAGATTCTTTATATATTTTTCCTGATATGGTATGGTCATCCTTGAGGCAGAATCTTATCTTCCTCTTTTTTCCTGCTTATATTTGATGATCCTTGGGACGCCTCACATAAGTTTTCAAATTGGATGCTAGTCCATAGCTATTACATCTGAAATATACAGTTGACATCAACAGGGTCAGAATCCCTTATGTTTGTGTGTTTATGCTTATACATTTTATAAACTGGAGAAATAACCATTCTCACTCTGAGAAGCTAATCTTTGCTATTCAATAGAAGACAATAGGTGTAAGGCTTATGAATGTAAACTGTCTCTTTTTAGGTCTTCTGTGTTTTGTGTGTTATTCTGATATTAGTGAGTGGTGAAATTTTACCTTGCATAGTCACATTTCCTATTATTTCAATAAAGCAGGCAAGTTTGCTAATTTCGTCCTAGTTTAGAGAAAAAAGATTGGCAGAGGCAGGAGACACAGAAACCCTAACAAATTCCTAAGTGGTAGAGAAGAAATCAGGGACAGTGACTTTATGTTTCTAGGCAATAAACTAGTGCTATGAGATAAAATTGCTTTCTGTTTGTACAATGGAATACTACTCAGCGATAAAAAGATACAACCCTTGATATGCACAACAGCATGGATGAATCTCAGAACAGTTAGGTTGAGTGAAAGAAGCTAGACAGAGAAAGAACACAAACTCTGTGGTTCCGTTTATATAAAATAGCATATGCAAACAAAATCGGTAGTGACAGAAAGCAAGATGCAGTGGTTGGGTATGGACTGGGAGGAAGGGGGCTTACCAAGGGAAACAAGGAGACGTTGGGGAGTGATAGGAGTGTCTGTTAGCTTGGTCGTGGGGATGGTTTCACGGGTGTATGCTGGTGTCAGAATTTATAAATTGTACCCTTTAAACATATACACTTTATCATACATTAATTATATGTTAATAAAGCTGTTTAAACATATTTATTGAGCACCTGCTCTGTTCCAGGGCCTGGTTGGGCTCAGGAGACCTAAGAGTAAGCAACCACTGACACAGTCCCTGCCCTCAAGGAGATTATAGCCTAATGGGGAGTGAGAAATTATTTTAGTCATCACCTACATCAATGGACAGTTTCAGCTGTGATCAGTGCAGAGAGGAAGAGAGAGGTAGGTCATGCTATGTGAACAAATCTGGGGAATATTTGATCTGGTCCAGGAAGGTTTTCTTGAAGAAGTGATGACAGACAGAAAACCTTAGAAGTTCGGAGTTGGGAGAAGACTATCTTCAACTCTTATCAAATCTACAAATTAAACCTGTTTAAAATAATATCAGCAAGAACTTATCTACCATAGATTAATGCTGTACCATCATGGCCCACCAGTACTAAAGATGTTTGGTTCAAAGTATAACATGATTTACAGATTTTGGCTGTATGAGGCTTTTGCCTGAGAAGGTTTATGACCAATTTCCCACCTCACGTGATCGTGAACACTCAGATTTGAGAAGATGAAATGATCGCTCCTGTTTGTGTATGTTTATTCTGGAGAGGAGCGGAGTTCACATTCTGGCCTTGCCTTGATAGTCTGGGTGTTCCCACTAGGGAGAAGATGAATCAGTCACCCTCAAATCCTGCACACGGCGGAAAACAGACTCTATTGAGAAGAGGTTTTGCTTTGACGTGGAAGCAGTAGACAGGTGAGTAGATGTCATGCTCTTTTCAAGAACATATAATACTGAATTTGGATTTCTTACCTTTTCCTTTCAGTCAAAGCTTTTCTGCCTTTTTCCCTCTCTCTCCCTCCATCTGTCCCTCCTTTCTCCATCCCCCCACCTGTATATTGGATTAGAACTCAGGCCATTGCTGATTTGTAAGATCAATATAACCTCCCCCTCTTTTAGGTTCAGTACTGAATCACTGGTTTGGTTTTTACTTTGATGTTAGCATTTCCGTGCTCAGGAGTGTGTGTTATCTCTCCAGGAGGTTGAGTAGATGTGTAAAAGAAAATTGACTATTTAACATGGTTCTGTCAGCTGTTTGAGATTTTTTTTTAACTGTAAAAAAACTAATGTAATTCAGAAGGAATTGGGGTGGAAGAAGTTTTACTTAAATAATTAAAAAAACAAAACAAAGCAGTTTTTAGTTACCCCATTTTCCCTACCACTGTGTGTGTTCGTGCCCAGGAAAGACACCAAACCACTTATAAAATCAGTCTTTGGAAAGAGAGTTGTGTGTTGTATTCTTTAAGATTTATAGAGTCTCTCATTAAGTTGTACCATTTCATGGTGTTAAGCTAGTTTGACAATATTCCAATTCTTTGAAACACTTTACTTGGTAACAGTTTCTTTCAATGAAACCCACGTGCTAAGCTTATTTGAGCTGCCTGTTCAAGATCAGCAATGCTAGCACCAAGATCCTTAAATCTCAGAATGGTACTCATATAATGCCTTTTAATGTCTCCTGTTTATTTAAAAAAAAAAAAAAGCCATACTTTTTTTTATCAAACCAGTACTTTTACCCTCCCTGGAAGTTACCTGTGGCACCTTTCCCCAACCCTAGAGGGTCCTGAGACTGAGTACTGCCTGGGGGTGCTCCTGCATGGGCTCATGGGTTTGGATGCCTTTTTGTAGCAGGTTTATACTCTATGTTGTGGCTCCATGGAGAGAGCATGCCCTTTTAGCCTACAACAGAAGTTCATGGAAACTAATCACATCTCTTAACAGTTTAGTTGTTACACCTCTAGCTCTCAAGCCAGGTAACCTGGATCCAAATTTTGACTTTGCCGTTTAGTAGCCATGTGACTTGGAGCAAGTTACTTAATCTTTCCAGGCCTTGATTTCCTCATCTGGAAAATGAAGATGGTAATAGTACCCAGTTCCTAGGCTTGTAATAAGGATTCAAAGGGATCATGCATGTAAAATGTGTGGCAGAATGGCAGATAATAAGTGTTCAGCAAGTATTAGATGTTATTTGTTGCTAAGTAGCTTGTTCTGCATGTTCACCAGACTTGATATTTCATTTCTTGTCTAAATGCAGAAAAGTAAATATAATCTTTAAAGAAAAGTGCCCCAACCTTTCTCCGTGGGGGTGGGGGTTGTTGTGAGAGGGGAAGGTAAAGGAGAAGAGAACATAGGGGGCTAGGATGAATTGGGGTAGCAAAGGGTAACTGTAAGAGCCTTCCTCAAGCCAAAATTAGTTATTCCTGGTTTTACTTTTTTTTTTGGCGGCTGGCTGGTACTATTCCTAGTTTCAAACAAATTCTAAATCTGGATGCTTTAAGCACTTGTATACATCTCTCTTCTCTATTCCAAGCATGGGATTTAAGAAAATTCATATTATTGACATCCTTGAAGGGGGTTTTGAAGATGTGTTTGTGTGGAAGTGGAGACAATGTAGATGGTAGTCAAATGCATAGATTCTAGAGATGATCATCTGTTTGCATGGCTCTGTGGAAGAGGGCACGCCTCACACTGTGGCCTTTCATCAGACTGAAAACAAAATCAGAGATGCTTTCTGAAGCCGAGTTATTTTTTGTATTTTCTTCTTCAGAAGTTCCCTGAGAAGTTGTGGAGAGTTGCTTTGTGGGCAGTTTAAACTCACAGTGGTACCTCCATCTCATTTCCACCCTTGCCAACATTTCTTAGCATCCTCCTACCTTTACTGTGCCCACAGAAGCTTTGCATGCCCCAATTATAAGCCGATAGCAAATTTGTCACATGCAACAACATACCGAGTGGGCTTGGAAGTCAATTTCCCCTAAGTTTCTGTCTTCAGTGTGACATGGAAGGGTTTCAGTCATGATTCAGAAAAAGGTGGCTGAGTCTCCTTTTAATAAGCAAGTGGTGAGTGGACAGTTCTAGGAAACCTTTCTCAGTAGTCTATATAGGTTTCAAGAATTAGGTTAGTTTGGCGATACTTTTCTTCTTTCTCCTTTTTTGCCCCAGTGTCTTTTTGTATTTTCCTTACATACCTGGAAGAGGACCAGGGAAAGAAGGAAAAGGCATTTCCTTGTGCTGGGGGGACAGCATCCCTGGGAACTCTGCCCAGAGCCCTTTTCTCTTGAAGACTCCCACACTTTCCTTTTTCATCAGTGCCGTTTAGGTGGTTGCTGCTAGACGCCCGATGCCTTTTCAAACCTCGTGCCCCTTTGGCAGGTTCCTCAGCTCCACCTGCTGGGCCAGAGAGGCAGAGGGTGGAAATGCACCTAGCACCTAGGAAATGTGGAAGTAAAAGAGGGAATGGTTATATTTCACAGCATCAGGGTTCAAAATGCTCCCCGAAAATGCTAATTGTAGACTATATCAGCGTTTATGCAGTGGCTATTAAAGTTTTAATCTATTAAGATACAAATACATGTGAAAGTATGGTTTATGTGACTTAGAATATGGGATGTTTCAGGTTTTAAGGTTGAATACATTTATCCTTCATATTTACTGCTATTTCATGTTACTTTGTAACAGAAGCAGTCACCTTTAGAAAGTGATATTCCAGGAGGTCAATACTGTGAATTGATTACATCAATGTCTCTTACCATGTGGTAAGAACCAACTGTACTCAGCATCCGCTGGGCACTTGTTAGAACTACAGATTTCTGGTCTCTTCCCCAGACCTACATAGTCCAATTTTCTGGGACTGAGACTCTGAAATCCACATTTTTCAGATTTTTTAATTGTCCCTTATACTTACTAATAGTTGGTATGCTAAACACCACGCGTTTCACAATACAGTTTCATCAGAGCACATAAACATTTTTCTTATTAGAAATATTACAACAAATAATCACAGCAAAACAAAACAAAAATAAAAACAAACTCAGGCTTTTTTACTAAGGAGTATAATACTTTACCCATGTGGAGGAGAAGAATATAGCTAGTAGAAAAGGTGATTTCCAGTCTCTGAGGCAGACTATTTCACCATGAAAAAAGCAACCACCACCACAATAAAACCCCATTTTTTTAGTTAAAAGATGTTAAAATGAAAGAGGGGTGAGGAAACTAGTAGTATCAGAGCATTTTCTGCAAGCTGAATACTTTTCATACATTATTTCATGTAATCCACACTGCAACTCAGGGAGGCAGTTACCTGGTACCTCTTGTCCCCATGTCACTGCTGAGGAATCTGCAGTTTCCAGGAGTGAGGTAACTTACCCAAGGCTGAGGTGGGATTTGTGCTGAGGTTCACAGGAGCTCACTCCAGGTCACATTGCTGCCTCACAAACTCAGGATACTTCAGAAACATTTTCCAGTGATGAGCCTGGTGCCTTCATTGGTTGCATTTCAGAGACACCACAGAGTGTTCAACTCACAGGCTACGAAATCTGAGAAGTGCTGCTCTCACTAATTATTTGCATTTGGCATCATAAACTAATAGTGCAATAAACTAAAGCCATAAACTTTCTTCTGTTCTTAGATCTACTACTCTGTAGATGGTTCTGTTCTTATATCTACTACTGCAAAAGTCCTCGCATGACTAAATTAAAAGAAGTGGTGCAGATAGAGCATAGGTGCAAGCATATGACACCTAGTAGGTGTTCCATGAACTCTATTTTTTTCTGTATGCCTCTTCTTCCACTTTTACTTTTAAGTTGACACTTTTCTTTTTTAATCCAGGGAGACTAGCATGAGTAGGAGAAATCAAAGCAGTAGTGCCATTTATCAGTTGTTTTTATTATGTCCCGATGCATTGCTGCAAATTTGTGAATCCTCAAATCATGGAGAAAAGAAGTTAATCTGTGACAGTTAGGTTCTATAGGAAGAACCACTGTGACTCTTTGACCATGAATGAGCTGGAAATCAAATTAAGTGTTAATCCAGGGCTTTGAGATTTAAATCTTTGGTTCTTGGACTTTATATGTCAAAGATGCTTTTTAATACTAAATACACTTTCAGAAATCTACTTTTAATTCTTCTATCTAAGTTCTTATATCTCAAGACTAGGCCTATACTCTCCCCTCTGTATCCTATACTCTTCTATACTGTCTTCCACATAATTTCAGAGGCCACATCTCATCTACTCCCTTTTCCCTAGTGGCTTCCTTTTCTTCCTTTTTTTTCAGAACAAGTTTTGGGGGAGGTTCAGAACTGAGCTACTGAAGACTCCTGGACTATTCTGAGCAAATGTTTCACAGGCTAATATTAGCTCTTCATGCCTTTGGCTTTCCTTCGAAAGAGTTTTATTGTTCCCAACATTGAAAAGTTAAAATTTGTAGAAATTTCTTTGTGTTTTTTTCAATCCCAAACCAAAAACTTGCTTAGATCAGGGTATTATGTTAGTCAAATCAACATGATGATTCTTTGAATTTCCATTCTGATTTCTTTTGAAATTCAGTTTCAGGACTCTAGCATTAAGAATATGATATGGCTTTAAATAAGTGTCTGTGATTTGTAGTAGTTGTGTGGTATTGCTACAACATGCTCTAAAGGAGGAATATTTTCTTATTTTCCTAGAAAGTATTTGTTATGGGTTAAGTTGTGTCCCTCCCAAATTCATATGTTGAAGTCCTAATCCCCAGTATCTAACAATGTGATCTTATTTGGAGATAGGGTCTTTATAGAGATAATCAAGTTAAAATGAGGTTATTAGACTGGGCTGTAACCTGATATGACTGGTGTCCTTATAAGAAGGAGAAATTGGACATAGAGACAGACATGCACGCAGGGAGAAAACCATGTGAATGTTAAGGCAGAGATAAGGATCATGTGTCTTCAAGCCAAGGAGTGCCAAAGATTGCCAGTAAATCACCGAAGCTAGGAGAGAGTCATGGAACAGATTCTCCTTCACAGACCTCAGAAGGAACCAACCTTGCCAGCAACTTGATCTTGAACTTCTAGCCTCTAGACCTCTGAGATAATAAATTCTATTGTTTAAGCCACCCAGTCTGTGGCACTTGTTACAGCAGCCCCAGGAAACTAATACAGCATTGAACAGGGAGGGCCTCTCTCAATGAAGCAGCACCCATTCACTGACAACCTTTTAAATGGATGGCTCAACAGCACTCTGGAAACAATCCCACTGACAGGAACCCACTTCACAAAGCCCCTTCACATAAATTACCTTCCTTATGCAGGTTACTCTTTTTTTTTTTAAATGACAGTAGCCTAAGTTTTCATGAACTTTTTAAAAATCACCCTTTTTTGTACCTTAATAAAGAAGGTACCTTTGTATTACCTTGGCATAGCACTGAGCATTTGGAGGTTTATATTTTATATTGGTTAACTGAATAAAGACTAGATTTATCATTTTTTTCCTTAAAGTGCATCAACACTTTTTGAGAGAGTTTATTGTAAAATTCTTAGTTAAAAAAATGGGACATCATCTCATAACAGACCTTGGTGGTATTGGTATGTGAACCGATAATAATTGCTAATGTCAGTGTTCAGTCATTTTGAATAATTAACTCCACCATGCAGTATCTTATGGAAATTAATGAGCAAACATAGGGAAAATATTTGCTTAAGCTAAAGAATCATGGTGGTAGTCATTGCCAGCATCCCTGGATTTGTTTATTTTTAAGAAATTCCTCACAGATGTAAGTGACACATGGATATTTTCTCCCAAATGTTTTCCAGGAGGGGCCACTAAACCATATGGAAAATAATAGAAACAAAAGACTTTTTTTGATTCACTGAATTAATGCAGTCTCTTGGGGGGTAATGTTTATACTTGGGGAAAGGAAATGATTAGAATGCTTTATTTTTTTCTAGGACTTGCTGGCTCCAGCAGATGTCCATATATTTGAAAATGTTGTATGTTAAATGCCCCCTTTCCAACATTGGCACTCTCCAGAGGTAGGCAGTAAGGACAGTTTATAAGAGATAGCAAAGAGTATTTGGTGCTAGGAACAAGACAAGAGTAGTCCTTGTCTTCATGGAGCTTACCTTTGAGTGTAGAATGCACGGGCGCGCGCACACACGTGCACACACACACACACAACACATTCCAGCAACTAAGGGATAAATAACAATATGTTGAGTGATCTAGCAAACCTGGAGGGCCAGAATACTGTGGGAAAATGTAATAAATGGTACCTATTATTTAAACCTTCTATTCTTATAGAGATTGATGGCATGATTGGAATATCCTGAATTCATCCCTCCCTCCCTGCTTTTCCCTTATTTATTGAGCGTAACTACATGGTAGAGATTCTATTGACGGTGGGGATATAAAGTTTATGAAGTACTATGGATCTGTTGGAGTTTCTTAGAAGCCCTCATCTGATTTTCTTTCATACCAATTCTGAAAGTCCTCCTTCTTTTGCAAGCTTTCCATGAATAGGTAAAGGAAGACAGCTTTCTTCTGAGCCAGCGTCAACCTAGCGTGTTACACCCTCTATCAACTCTATACTCTTGTTCCCACTAAGTACCCTATATTTGCACAGTAATGAGCTTTTCTTTGTGTTTGTTGGCTGGGTATGTTTTATATACTTCTGTTCAATTCTAAATGTCTTTCTCAGGTGATTTGCTTCTAGAGGCAGAATAACATAATTTTGTACAGCTTATCATACAGTGCTGTGTACATGTGGTTGTTCAATTTTGTTTTTTTATGGTGATGCAATTTTGAGATAGATTATTTTGTTTTTTCCTTTGGGACCTTGGTGAGCTATTTTGTAAGAGACTAGAGGAGCTTAATCAAATTAGTTGCTATTTAAACTAAAACTTCAGGTATACACATAATCTGCATTTGTGTATGCATAAGGGAAAGAAAAAAAAAAAGAAAACCTAGGAATATGGAAGGTTGGTTAAAGTCAGAGGAGTGGAAGCTAGAAAGATTTATGGAAGATCTGAAAAATCTACTGGAACCCTGTAATCAGTCAGAACTCTAATTTCAAGTATGTTTTTATAACAGGCTATATGATGCAGGTAAAAGGTCAAAGCTGCCCTAAGTTTGAATTTGGGATCTGTCTCTTACTAGCCATGTGACTCTGGGCAAGTGGTTTAACCATATCTGTAAAATGGGGCTATTCATAACTACCTTGGAGGATTATTTTGAAGATGGAATGCAATAATATTATCTGATGGAGTCCGGTGTCTAAAAAGGTTGTGACTTTGAATTTTTTTGTATACCCTAAAATCTGAGACTTTATTATTCTTATGGTGAGCCTTAGCTTTGGTGGGTGTTTCTATGAGTCTGCTTTTTGTCTTAATGGTGTTCCTTTTTCTATAGCATCATGACTTTTCAAGTCATCTATAAGCTGAGAATGAGTACAGGTACATTAAGGATATATATGCAAAGGGCCTGCTAGGGAAAGATTTTATTTTCAAACTACACATATTTCCTATAAAATTTTATGACCCCCTTCCAATTTATGGTCTGAAAAGGAGACCATACTAATTTTAAATTAAAATAATAATGATACTTCTAGCTTGGTATGTGGTGTGTGTGTGCATGCACTGATTTGTGTGTCTTTGTGAAATTGTATGACTGTGAGATTGTGTGTTTTCCAAAAAGTATCATTTTATGTAAGACTTGGTTTCTGCATTCCACCTCTAGATGGCAGTTTTGTGTATGTATTGGTAACTCTAGAGTTAGTAAAGTTGCAGTTGAAAATTAACTGTCCTTTATGCATTGACAATTAGGAGTAGGTGTATGTGTGTTTTCTTTAGAAGAAATCATGTGACTGTTATTCCTTAAAGGAAGGTATTCTAAATAACTAATTTTATCTCTAGAAATTCCTTCCTTCCAGCCTTTTGCCACTGATCATTTATACCCACTTTCCCACAAAGCAAATATGCTCGGCTAGTCAGACCTCTGTTTAAACATTACCTTTTACCTGGCTTTCTGAACTAAAGTACCAGACCCTTTGCTTCAGGGATGGCTTATTTGAGGATGGTGAAGAAAAGAGATGAGTGATTTGACTGTCCGATATATGCTGAGAACCAGGCCGTCCTACTTTTCCCTCCTGGTGCAATGTGCCTTTATCTTTTGCAACAGATGAATCCATTTTTCCTGGTTTTGAACTTCCCCTCCCTTTCCTTCTCACCCCTTGTTTGAAATAATATTTGATTTTGCCTTCCTGCTGGTTGGATTAGAGTGCTGGTCTCAATGCCATTGACATTTCAGGCAGGAAATGGCTTTTTCCTTCCTCAGAGGGTGTCCTAGTGCTCTGACTTCCATGACTTGAGTCAGGGGAGATATTGTACTTTCTAAATTGCTTCTCGGCTGTTCTGTAAAGTAAGCTAGTTGAGAAGTTCTTGGAATCTTTACAGTTCATGTAGTTTGAACTTGCCATGGAGTTTTTGTGTTTTTTGTTTTTTTGTTTTTAATTAAATGAGAGAGTGCTTGTTTGCTGTTTGATTCTGGTGTAAGTAAGAATTGGGTGTGGTCATTAGTGGACTTGATGGGAGAGCAACCAAGGCGACCATATTTCTACTGTTCAGTCTGTGCAGTGAAACTTGGAGTTTTATTGATTGAGCATACCAGTTTATTTGCCGATTTCTGAATATAAAATGGGTTTGTTTTTTAAAAAATCTAAACCAAAATTTTGCTATCACATAAATCTGAAGAGAAGTACTAATTCCCAGTAAACCTCACTTACGCACATTTCGTTAGAATAGTAAAAATGAAAAAAAGATAAATGATGCAGAAGATATATTTTTATAGTTTATTATAAAAAGGAGTAACAAGGGCCGGCCCGGTGGCGCACTGCGCAAGTGCGCCGCTTGGGAAGCACGGCTGCGCTCCCGCCGAGGGTTCGGATCCCACATACAGACCGGTTCCCGCGCACTGGCTGAGTGAGGCACGGGGGCAACACCGAGGGTTGCGATCCCGTTGCCGGTCCTGGTCCGGTACGGGGGCGACACTGAGGGTTGCGATCCATTGCCGGACACGGAAAAAGACAAAAAAAAAAAGGAGTAACAAGTATTTGCAATCTCGAATCTCACTCATCCCATCCATTAATAATGCTTTTTCCTGGTGCAATGTGTTAAAAGTAAAGTTTGCTTGCTCTTATGTCCCTGGTTCCTAGCATCATGGTTGGCATAGAATAGGCTCTTAATAGCTGTTAAATTTAAAGGCCATGCAATTTAATATGCCAAAGATTTCTTTGGGCTTCCTGCTCTTTTATGACTTTAGTCTCTCTTAAATAAAAATGTAAGAAATGATCTGATATGGTTGGCAATACTTACTCTTTAGACTATTATTGTATGGTCCTAATTATTTTAGGACCTTTCCTCCCAAGAAGTCAGTGCTGCAGGCTTTAATAGGTTATGATTCATTCATTCATTGCGATCAGATCCTTTCTAAATAATTGATTAGAAGCTGCTTCTAAAAACTTCTTAGGGTGTGTGTGTTGGGGGAGCAGCCTTCCTTCCCTCCCTGTTTTCCTCCCCCTAAAGAGCTGGTCTTCCTGGATCCCAGGGCATATACACTGAATGCACATGGGGGCAGTACAGCATTTTGGTTAGGGTATGGACTTTGCTTTGAGTCAGGCACACTTGGGTTTAAGTTCAGGCTTTGGCACTTACTAGCAGTGTGATACTGTGCAAAGTAATTTCTTGGAGTCTCAGTTTTTCCACTTTAAAAAAGAGGCATAATGATAGCACACACTTCATGACAGTTACTGTGAGGAATAAGTGATTACACAAGTAAAGTCCTTAGCACAGTGCTTTGCACATAATAAACAATAAATCCTAGCATGGTTTGGGGGCTGCCAGTTTGCAACTTCTGGCTTTGCTCTCACTTTCTCTGTCTCTCTCATCTATATCTCACCCAGGTTATCATGGCATATTATGAATTCTTCTCATGCACAAGGATCTTTAATGCATAAGGATTTCAGTGGTCATTATATCAGAGCATGCATTGCTGTGCAGATTCGTAACTTTTTGTCTCCAAATGGTAGATGAACATCACCCTCCAGTGCTGACACTGGGTCCTTGAGTATCTGAAGAAAAAGGGAAGTAACTCAAGCTGCTCCTTTGTGTATGAACTGGAGATGTTCTGCTGAATTTGACTCTGAGGCAAATCAGGAATACAGGCATGCATCATTGTTGGTCCTAGTACATGAGATGACTTTATAACATTCCATGATAACCTGGGGTGGAGCTCAGGTAGAGAGAGGCAGAGAAAGACAGGCAGTAGAAGTTGCAAAATGGTAGTCCACAGACGTGTTTGTTTTGGCTTGAGTAGTATTTGAGGCAACATTTTAAAATTGGAAAAATCTGTAAATGCTAATTGTGCCTTCCCATCTGCCAGCTGTTGGATGAGCTGAATGGCAGATGCCTCCTTTAGGAGTAGCATGTGCAGTCCACTCTGCCACAGTCTTCACCATGCCCTGTTGACTCCCTCGTGATGACAGGTGACAGCTGCCTTTTTGCCTTGCACTTGCACTGCTGTTTTTCCCATAGTGGGGAAATATTTCTTTATTCCTATGTCTCTATCCAAAAGTAAAAGTACAAAAGAAAAAAACAAGGTGTTGCTTGTTTTAAGGAATATGGGACCAAGCCTATTTTCTTTGGAGCAGAAGAGAATTTTTTTACTCAGTTTCCCTCATTTTGCTTATTCACCTGCTCTTTACAGACAATTGAGCCTGTAATCTCATAAACAGACATGGACAACATGTCATTCTCCAAGATTATTCTGCATAGCTTTGGCCATATCTTTATGTAAATGAAGATCTACTAAATCTTGAACGCTTGTCATTGTCCAGGAACTGTTAGGAATCAGTTTTCCCAGTGGAGCTTTACAAACAGAGGACCACTTCTCCTTGACACTTGCAAAGCTCTTTTCACCTGTGGATTGTAGCCCATTCTTCAAGCCTTCATCATTTCCCTTTGTCTTCTTGTATAAGCATAGCGGGGGCAGGTTTTACACACAGTGATAAAGTGTATTTCTGTGGGTGCCACAGTCCTTTTCCTCTGAACTTGACCATTAAATGTACAGTAGAGTAGATGGAAGCTGGGGAATGAACTCTTGCCAACTGAAGATTTACAGTCTTATGAGTGAGTAAACCCTAGATCTTTGGTTGAGTTAGAAAGAACAGTACTGTTAGATTCTGAGTATTTGTTTCAGTGGGTGGAGTTAGTAATAGTATTTTGTCCAATAGGAAGTGGGTAAATTGCCAAACCACTGAGATCACTATTGTTGACTCAGATTCAGGAATTAGATTAGAGTAGGAAAGCTGTCGAGTAACCCTGGAATCAGGGCTGGTTGTGATTGTGCTTGCTCTCGGCTGGTGAGAAGGCTATGAGCTGACATCATTGGTCCCAGGATTCTGGATGTGTTGCTAAACAATGTGTTGCTTTCCATGGGCTCTGTTCGGGGGCCAGGGCTGGAGGAGATATGGTAGTGGGTAGCAACTTGGCCAGTGATAGATGGCAAACTATTTTCTGCATTGCTCCTGCAGTGTGAGAGAAGGGGTGCCAGCTTAGAGAACATTTCAGATCCTCGTTCATGGTTCTCAAGCTTATCCAGATATAGCACTAACCAAGGACGTATTCATAGTGAAAAGGAAGTGCTATATTTCAATCGAATCTTAGGATTGGGCTCTAGAAAGGATTTTTAAGTCATCTGGTCTTTCTCTCATCTGGTGGGTAGAGGGAGCTCCTTGGCAAATTTTCTAGAGTTTGCTAAAGACCCCCTCTCTGTTCTTACCAGTTATCAGACATTAATTTCAAAAGAGAGTATTAGGCCACTTTGCTTTACTCAGAGGAAAAAGGAAATGACCATGATGTCAGAGCTGGTGTGTCCCTTTTGCCCATAGCCCTGTGTAACTTCATGGTAGAGGTGTGACTTTCAGTGCTGTGTGTGTGAGTGTACTGGGGGTGAGGTCATGCTGCACCTGTGGGTTGTTTCTCTTTTTTGAAACCATACACACCTGCCTTTCTCCACCCGTAATCTCGATCCTGCCTGCACTTGTCATCCTGTTCCCTCACACACACCTCCACATACCCCTAATTTTTTGAACATTTTCTGTGTGCTTAACACTTGGTGGACAAGCAGCAGAACTGCTGTATACTACTCTTCTTAAATGCAGACAGTAATAATAGTAGAGAGTGAGCCTAGTTAACTGATGAGAAGTCATATCTCACGGGCATTTAACAATTTTTTTTTTTCCAGTGGCTGGTTGTTACCGGGGTGTTATTTTTTGGTGGCTGGTTGGTGACCTTGGTATTAACACCGCTCTCTAACTGACTGAATTAACCAGCCAGCCCTGAAACAACAGTAAAATGCACAAATCTTAGCTTTGTATTTCAATGACTTTTTGCACACACACACACACACACACACACACACACACACTCACTCACTCACATGTGTATAACCACCCAGAGCAAGATATGGAACATTTCAGTCACCCAGAAGTTTCCCTTGTGCTCCTTCCCAATCATTGTCCATCCCCTTTCTCCAAGACAAAATAACTGTTCTGACTTACATCACCATAGATGAGTTTTGCAAGTGTTTGAACATCAAATGAAAGAAACCATAGAGTTTGTAGTCTTTTGTGTCTGGCTTCTTTTCCTCATCATTTTGTCTGTGAGATTCATTCATGTTGTTGCATGTAGCAGTAGTTGGTTCTTTTTTATTGTTGTATGATGTTCCATTATTTAACTGTACAAGAATTTATCTACTCTTAATGACAGATATTTGTTTTTTGTTGCAATTTTTGACTATTGTGAATAAAACTGCAAGCATTCTCAAATGTACCTTTTGGTGGACATATGCACTCATTCCTTTTGGGTATATATGTAGAAGAAGAATTCCTAGGTCATAGGGCAAGTGTATGTTTAGTTCTAGTAGATATTGCCAAAGCAGTTTTATCAATTTATTCTCCTACCAGCAATATATGAGAGTCCCAGTTCTGCATTTTTGCTAGTATGTGGTGTTGGTGGTCTTTTTACAACTGTCCATTCAGGAGGGTGTTCCTTATATCTGACTGTGGTTTAATTACATTTCCCTGATAAGTAATCATTTTGGGCCCTATCTTTTGTGCTTGTTGGCCATTTGAATGTCCTTTTATATGAAGTGCCTACTCAAGTCTTTTATTGAATTAGGTTCATTTTGTTTTTCTTATTTGTAGGCATTCTTTACATTTTCTGGATGTGAGTCTTTTTGAAGATATACATTACAAATATCTTCTTACAAATATCTTCTTTCACTCTCTTAATAGTATCTGTTGATGAATGCAAGTTCTTCATTTTGGTGAAGTCCAATTTATCTTTTTTTTTTTTTCTTTATGGTTAGTGTTTTTTTGTATTCCTACACATTGCCTTTTCATCTCTTGAGTATTTTGATGCAGAAAAAGTGTGGGGAACCACTGCTGTAGAAAATAAGCC
>NW_007726969.1:339667-341822 GCF_000696425.1 Galeopterus variegatus
TGGTATTCTGAACCCTCATATTTATGAAGCACTTAGGTTTTACAGAGCCCTTTATCATTCAGTCTCATTTGATCCCATGCAGAAGCTCATTAAGGTACTTACAGGAGTACTTGGTCAATTTTGACACCAGAAGACTTGGGTGGTCAATATGAGCTCTCTGGGGGCTGTGGCACCTTCACATTTGCCATGGCATCATGCACAAGGCTTAAGAGGTGGACTGCTGTGTTCTCATCCTTGCCAGCTCTGTAATCTTTGACAAGGTACTTGACCTCTCTGAGCCCTGGTTTTCTCATCTGCTAAATGTGAGTAATGAGATTATACCTACCTCATGATGTAGCCATCAAGATTAAATGAGTTGACTTATATATAGTGCTTAGCACAGCAGCTGGCACATTGTGCTGGGTTATGATTATTGTTCTTTCACTGTAGTGTCTAATAGGATCACAGTTCTGTGTAGAGCTAGAAAGAGCTCTGATCATTTACTCCATTTCTCTTTTATTGTTTTATATTTTCTCTTCCTCATTCCACATCTCTCTTCCACCTTTTCCTCCTTCTCTCTTTCTCTCTCTCTCCCCCCCTCTGCCTCTTACTGCCCCCATTTTTGCTATGAAAAAACCACATACATTTCAAACATGAACTAAATTGACACCCTACTAGAAAAATTTGAAAGCGTGCTAATGTAATAGGGACTGACATGAAAAATGCATGATCATCGAAGGTTTTGCTTGCTTTATTTTGTTTTGAGGGATGGTGATTAGTAGGGGCATGGAAGTTTGAAAGCGTGCTAATGTAATAGGGACTGACATGAAAAATGCATGGTCATCGAAGGTTTTGCTTGCTTTATTTTGTTTTGAGGGATGGTGATTAGTAGGGGCATGGAAAGAAAGTTACTGCTTGATTCCAAAGTAAGGTTGACCCTTTTACTTTGTTTCTAGGAAATTCACATGCAACTAAGAGATTTGTGTAATAGTAGTTTCACTTCTAATGAAAGAAAAGAAACTAGGACCTGAATGAGTATTTTCTAGATTCCTAGAAAGGAGAGTACTATGGTCCAGATGTACATACACAAAAGAAAATTATCTGAACTGAGGGTGATAGGATTAGAACACACTTTATTCACCATTCACCATCCCCCCCCCAAAAAAAAAGAGAACAAGACCACATGTGGAAAAGAACTTGTATTTTGATATTTCTTCTTGAAATGAAAACAAATCCTGTTGACTTTCCTGGTTACTGAGGCCAAGTGGCCAACCCTTCACAGCCTCCGAGTTTATCTGAACTTCTTCTTTACGGCTCTGGGTGGAAATTTTGCACTACATACCATGAAGTTGATGTGACATCTGTGAGGCTCCTGAGATCTTGCTGTGTAGGCAGCTCTTGTGATCTGTTTGCTGTTGAGCCTCTAGCATGAAATGAACTGGAGACACATTGGCTTTTCGATCCCAGCGTGGAGGGGAGAATGTCTTTGCTTTCTAGTGCAGGGGGAATAGGGAAGAAAAGAGTTGGGGTGGAGTGGGCTGCCCAGAGCATTGGCCTCAGACCCATGTGTGTGCATTAAGATCGCTGGGGAGTTGGTTAAATCCAAGTTTTCAGGCCCAGCTCAGTTCAGATGCAGTAGGGCAGGGTTGGGCTGAGAATCTCCATTTTAAGGGAATGCCCAGTTCTGAAGCAGGTGGTGCAGGTACAACACCTTGAGCAACACTTGAAGATCCAGGCCCAGGGACTTGAGAGTTCTTCAGTAGACTGTAGCTTCCTAGACCTTTTATTTCAAAGCCATTAAAACTTTGTGCTTGGCTTTTTGAAAGGTGGGAGGGTAGAATCAATCGATTGTGCCCCCAAAACACAGTCTCAGTTCTGTGGAGTCATGGCTGTCAGCACAGTCTGCAGACACCCAGTGAGTCTGGCAGACTGAATGGGCTGATGGTGGGAAAATGGGCACCAGAGTCTGGGAATGAGAATTTCTGAGAAGGGGAGGGAGAGACCTGGCAGGTGCTTATGGAGAGAGGAGTTATCCCATCTTTATGTTGTAGTGCCAGTGCCCAGTGTGGCATTCACAGGAATGACCACCCTCTCAGTAATCAGTGTCCCATCTTCCCTCAACACTCACTCATCTAGCTGCTTACCCACCCTCCCACCTCTGTCCTTTGTGTCTCTC
>NW_007726969.1:342527-346104 GCF_000696425.1 Galeopterus variegatus
CCTCAACACTCACTCATCTAGCTGCTTACCCACCCTCCCACCTCTGTCCTTTGTGTCTCTCCCTGTGTCTGTCTGTCTCTCTCTCTCTCTCTCACACACACACACACACACACACACGTGTGTTCACACCTTCACATGCCCATCCTGATGCCCTTCGTATCCCCAACCCCATTGTACCTACATTCTCACATCTTTTGAAGACTTTTTCTTAGGGGATGATCAATGAAAAGAAGCAAGTGTGATTTTTTTAAAATTTTTATTTTATTTTTAATTTTTCTTTTCATTTTAAATTAAAGCATAATTGATTATACAATAATATGTAAAGCATAATTGACTATATTTGTGGGGTACAGAATTGAATATCAATACTTGTGTCTAATGTGTGATGATCAAATCAGTATAATTAGCATGTTCATCATTACAAAACATAATCATTCCTTTTGTCCATTAACCAAGCTCTCACTAACCCCCCACCACCTTCTCCTTTCCTACCTCTAGTAACCACAGTTCTATTCTCTCTTTCTGAAAGTTCCACATATTAATTGTGATTGTTGTTTCCTCCCTCCCTCCCTCCCTTCCTCCCTTCCTTCCTCCCTCTCTTCCTTCCTTCCATTTATTTTCTAGCTCCTGCTTATGAGTGAGGGCATGCAGTATTTCTTTTTGTGCCTAGCTTGTTTCACTTAACAAAATTTTCTCCAAGCTCATGCATGCTGCTGTGAATGACAGAATTTTATTCTTTTTTATGACTGAGTAGTATTACATTTTGCACGTATATCACATTTTCCTTATCTAGTCAACTGTCAATGGACATTTAGGTTGGTTCCAAATCTTAGCTATTGTAAATACAGCTGCGGTGAACATGTAAGTGCAGGTATCTGTTCAACATGATGATTTCCATTCCTTTGGGTATGTACCCAGTAATGGGATTGCTGGATCCTGTGGCAGTTCTATCTGTGGTTGTTTGAGGAACCTCCATACTGTTTTCCATAATGGCTGTGCTAATTTACAGTCCCTCCAACAGTGTAGAAGTGTTACCCTTTCTCTGCATTCTCAGCAGCATATGTTATTCTCTCTCTTCTTAATAATAGCCAGTCTAACTGGGGTGAAATGATACCTTAGGGTGGTTTTGATTTGCATTCCCCTGATGATTAGTGATGTTAATGTTTTTTCATATACTTGTTGGCCATTTTTATGTCTTCTTTTGAGAAACATCTATTCAGCCCTTTTGCCATTTTTTAATGGGATTATTTGTTTTTTTACTGTTAAGTTGTTCGAGTTCCTTGTGATCTTTAAGATATGTTAAACATAAATAGTTCTTGCATATTCATTGGAACTATGAAAATAAGCCAGGAGCAGAGATTGTAGGTGGATCAGAATTAACATGTTTCGGTGTTGTAGGGCCCAAGTTTGTGCTGCTGAGGGTATTGCCAAGCCCATGTGTTTTTAATGCTACAGTGTTAAATTACTGTAGTAGACTATAATTGATCTATGATCATTAGCAATACTTGTGGACTTAGACAGTAATAGGACTTTAGTTCTCTCTCAGTAGACCTCTTCCTCCCTTTTAGGCTTTCTCAGATTTTAATGATAAGGGTTTAAATCAGCAATTCTTAACTTTTTGAGGGTTGCAGTCTTCTTTGAGAATCTGATGGACAGTTTGAATTGTTTCTACAGAAAAACATACGTATGTTTGGGGGTGGGGAGAGGTGGCTTAGGGACACTCTGGGATCCATCTGTGGACCCTAAGTGAAGAACTTCTTTAATGAACCAAGAGGACTTTTAGCCCCTTCTCCCAAGGCCATTTTTATGGCAAAGTTTCTTCTTCTCGTGGAGGCCATTTGTAATGGGAATTCAACAAACACCATTTGATATTATGTGCGTGCTTTCTGGAGGGTTAGTGCTCAGCTTTAAAGAGCAAGCAGATTTCAGTGAGTGAATAGAGCTAATGTATATAAAGCACTTAGCACTTGACACGAGTAAATATTCATTTAAAACATACTGTGTGCATTTAATATAATCATAACTATGAAGGTGATTACCTCCATAAAGCTTGTCCATGTCAAAAGCAGTTTAGAAGCATTGGACTAGATATTAGGAGATCAGGATGCCTCCACCATGGATGCTTTCTCCTCTTTTTATCTTGAGTCCATATTGTTCACTTCAATAAATATTTATTGCATTCCTGAGTCAGTAAAACACTCTGTTAAGTATTTTGGGGAATAGGAATGAATAAGATTTCAAGGAGCAAACAAGTTCTGAAGGAATCACTTTACTCATCTGTGTTCCTTACCTGTGAGATAGGTTCGTATCTTCTGTGTTTCTTCCTCCCTCTCAGAGATGGGCTTATTGAGCAGGATTTGGGGAGATGGCTTTGCTTTCTGAGACTGGAATGTGGCTTAGAAAAGAGTGTTGTGCCTCTCTTTGTCTTGTTAACCCTAGAAACCACTCACTGTATTGAGTGGGCGTTTCTTTAAAGTTCAGCTTTGCCAGTCTCTCTACATGTGGCTCTGGGTTCATATCTGTGTCCCTCCTTTCTCTGCAGGCCAGGAGTTATCACTATGCAGGCATTGTCGGAAGAGGACCGGAGGCTCTGGATGGAAGCCATGGATGGCCGGGAACCTGTAAGTAACAATTCAGGGAAGTAGAGCAAGAATAAAGGTCCTGAGTTGTTTGTTGCTTCCCTAGTGTGATGATTTTTGCTGTTGCTGTAAAGCCTTGGGTTCCTGAAATCAATGTACTAGGGGTAGTTTTTTAATTCCTAGATTGATGTTTATGGATATTGATTCTTATATTATTCTTATATTCTCTATAATATTGATTATATACACTTCTGTGTGTATATAGTTCCCGAGCTTTGTCCTAAAGCATAGATTCTGCATGGTCCTACACCAGAACTCTTCTTTTGCAGAGGCACATGTAACGCCCCTAAGTTCTCTTAAAGGTGTCAGAGTCCAGTCTGGCTTACTGAATGTTTATCAACTATACGATGCTTCCACAAAGTTGGATGCAGAGAATTATCTTAAACCCATTTTAGTGGGATAAACAGCCATAAAAATGTATACAGGTTATGCAACATCTTTTATCATTACCTTCTAGTTCAGCCTGTTATCACTATAGTGACTCACTTCGCATTATGAGCAATGGGACATTATCAGGGTAGATGGAAGGAGTTAAGGCTGGTAATATGCTCTGTGCTCCCATTTCAGAGGTGCTGACCTCAGCTGAGTGATGTAATCTTGTGGTTGTTCTGCATCTTGTGACATGTAAAATCCATGTGAGAGCCTTGGGGAAGTCCTTAGAGTCAGAGTAGCCTTCTTGGTGCTAAGTACCTCAATTCCAGTGTTCAGCAAATCTCAAGGTTACAGAAATTCTAAGAGTGCAGTCTAACCATGTCCAACTGGTAAAAGATAAAAAGAATCCACAATGCCAGAGAGCCAATAATTAACACTTGCAAAGGCACTATCCAAAGGGGGAAACGTATGCAAGGAAAAAGCAGGCCATGGCCTCCACTGACTATGGAATGCTATGTGTCAAGCTGGGTGTCCAGTATAGATGATTCCACTTCATTTGTGTGTGT
>NW_007726969.1:346751-351969 GCF_000696425.1 Galeopterus variegatus
CGGGGCCTTGGTGTTATCAGCACCGCACTCTCCCGAGTGAGCCACGGGCCGGCCCCAGGACAAACATTTTGAAGGACCCAGAAAGTGCACATATCACTTCATTGGTGGCCCAAACATAATGATATGACCACCTCTGTCTACAAAGGAGGACAGGAAATCTAGGCTGTACAGAGGCAGCAATGGGCTCGGCCAGTGCCCAGGGCATATTATTACTTCGAGGAAGAAGAGGAGAAAGGATACTGTGGGTGGTTGGCAGTCTCCACCATAGTGGAAAAGCTAGAATTTGAACCCATGTCTAACCCTAGATGTATTTGTTTTTCATCTTTAGTGGAGGTAAAATGTCAAATTGCCTTCTGATCATTCTCACTCAGTTCATATTTACAATAATTTCTCTGACTCTCGTGAATGATTCCTTTACTCATAGAGGAAGAAATACCCAGGAAGAAAAATCTTGTCATGGCATACTGTGTTTGGTATGGGTGAAAAAAACAAAAAACAAACAAAACCCACTACCATTCCCCACCACCACCACCCCAAATATACTGGAGTTCTAAAACTGCTCCATCAATTCCATTTTAAGCCTTCCTCTCCTTCCCCTCCCCACCACTTGATACTTGTTCTCTGTCTGTGTATAATTGGTCTTCTTGCTAACCACTTCAGTTTTCTCGTAGATTAACATCTGGCCTCTGCAGATGGAAAGCGTGCTGTTGAAAGAAACATCTCCTTGCTCCAGAGTGTACACATTAAAACAAGTTTAAACACAAGATGATTCTGCTTCTAAACATGATATAAAATTATTTCCTCAAAGGAGCATATAGATTGCATTGAAAACCACACCTCTGTGTGCTTTAGTTTCCTAAAGAAAGAGATAAATATGGACAAATGATGACTGCATAATTGACAGTAATACTAGGCTTAAATCTGTCTCCCATTGCTGAGAGCCTCTAGGGAATATTACTGGAGATATATGCCTAGTAGACAATTAGCAGCTCCAGTTTTACCCACTATCTCTGTAATTAGTTAAATCTGTCCTCTTAGGAGTTTTAGCTTTCTCTAGTTAGTGCTTTCTCTAGCTGGTCTTAGAGCATTTTCCTTATTTCATGGACATGTTAATGGTGGCACTTATCTTCTGTCTGTACACTTCTATCTCATTGTTCTGTGACTGATTATTCAGTGTTGGATTTTTTTTTTTTCTTGAAGGGTGGGTAATTTTGATTTCCATCTTTGTTCATTGTTCAATAATGCCCGAGGATATTTGCTTGAAAAAACACACCGAATGAACCCCAAATCAGTTGATTTTGCAGCATTTTAGTTAATTGTTGCATAAATTAGTTTTTAGCACGTTGTCACATTCTAATCTAAAGAAATGTTGAAGGCCGAGCCCGTGGAGCACTCAGGAGAGTGTGGCGCTTGGAGCACAGTAGTGCTCCGGCCGCAGGTTCAGATCCTATATAGGGATGACCGGTGCGCTCACAGCGCTCACTGGCTGAGCACGGTGCGGCCGGTCTCAAAAAAGGACCAAAAAAAAAAAAAATGTTGACTGCATTTATGGTACTGATGGACATATAAAGATGGAAAAAATTAGAGTTCTGTTCCTACAATGAGTATTATAGATTTTTATCTACGTAGTGAATTTGAATTCTTTCAGTTCAGCGGAAGGAAATCCAATTCAAACTTGCTTGAGAAAAAGTTGGATTTATAGGCTTATGTAACTGAAAGATACTGGAGTATGATAGTTTCCAGCCCATCCGAATCTGGGAACGTGTATAATATTTGGAGTTGGTTTCTTCTTTTGTGTTGACTTCATTTTTCGACATGTTCTTTCCATGTAGTGGTGAGATGCTTCCTAACTATTCTAGGCTTATATCTTATTCTCAAGAACAGGGGTCAGCAAACTTTTCCTGTAATGGGCCAGATAGTAAGTATTGTAGGCTTTGTGGGCCATATGGTCACTATTGGAGCTTTGCTGTTGTAGCTCAAAAGCAACCACGGACAATATGTAAATGAATGGGTGTGGCTGTGTTTCAGTAAAGCTTTATTTTTAAAAAAATGGCAGGGCGGATTTGGTTCATGGGACATCGTTTGTTGATCCCTGATTTATAAGTTTAGTAGAAAGATATCTTTTACATAATAATTCCAGAGAAGTCCCACATTTGAATTTTATTGAACTAAATACTTGGTCCAGAGGATGGAATAGATGAATTGACCAGACTTTGACATACCTGTCCACTGTACTAGAACTGTATATTGGGGCCGGCCCAGTGGCGCACTGCTACAGTGTGCCGCTTGGGAGCGCGGTGACGCTCCCGCCGAGGGTTCGGATCCCACATACAGACTGGTTCCCGCTCACTGGCTGAGCGAGGTGCGGGTGCAGCACTGAGGGTTGCGATCCGTTGCTGGACACGAACAAAAGACAAAAAGGAAAAAAAAAAAAAAGAACTGTATAAATGGCGGAGGAAGGTTGGTTTCCTCTGAGAGAAAAAGCACTGTTGTATTGGGGGGTTGACACTAGGTAGGAAGAAACAGCATATTTTCTCCTTACCCTGAGATCTGTATTCCATTAAATTTTATATTCAGAGAGCATGATCTTTGATTCTTGGCCAAGGGTGAAAACCACAAGTTTATGAATTGACCAGACTTTGACATACCTGTCCACTGTACTAGAACTGTATAAATGGCAGAGGAAGGTTGGTTTCCTCTGAGAGAAAAAGCACTGTTGTATTGGGGGGGTTGACACTAGGTAGGAAGAAACAGCATATTTTCTCCTTACCCTGAGATCTGTTTCCATTAAATTTTATATTCAGAGAGCATGATCTTTGATTCTTGGCCAAGGGTGAAAACCACAAGTTTACCACTAACATCATACTTAGGGTGAAAGGCTGTATGTATGCTTTCTCCTAAGGCTGAGAACAAGACAAGGGGCGTTCACTCTCACCACTCTTACTCAGCATAGTACTGGAGGCCCTAGCCAATGCAGTAGGGCAAGAAGGTAATATAAAAGGCATACAGAGTGGAAAGGAAGGTATAAAACTGCCTCTACTTGTAGATGACATGATTGTTTATGTAGAAAATCCCAAGGAATCCACAAAAAAACCTCCTGGAATTATTAGTTCAGCAAGGTCCCAGGATACAAGATAAGCACACACACAAAATCAATCATATTTCTGTATACTGGACATAAACATATGGTAACCAAAGTTAAAAACATAACACCATTTACAGTCACTCTCCCCCAGAATGAAATGCTTAGGTATAAATCTAATTTGAACATATAGAGGACCTACATGCTGAAAATTACAAAACGCTGATGAAAGAAAACAAAGAAGATCTAAACAGGTGGAGAGACATGCTATGTTCATGGATTGGAAGACTCAACATAGTAAAGATGTCAATTCTCCCCAAATTGATTTATAGGTTTAATGTAATTCCTCCCAGTAAGACTTTTTGTAGATATAGACAGTCTTGTTCTAAAACTTATATATAAAGGCACAGAAACTAAAATAGCTAAAACAACTTTGAAAAAGAGTAATGAAGCGGGAGTAATCACTCTATCCTATTTTAAGGCTTCTTTATAACTATAGCCGTCAAGACTATGATATTGACAGAGAGGAAAAGACACATGGATCAATGGAACAGAACAAAGAATCCAGAAATAGACTCACAAATATGCCCAATTGATTTTTGACAGAGGTGCAAAAGCAATTCAATGGAGGAAGGATAGTTTTTTCAACAAATGATGCTTTTTAAAAATAATGGGTATTCGTTGGCAAAAAAATGAGCCTTGACGCAAACCTCATATCTTATACAAAAATTAATTCAAAATGGATCATACATTTAAATGTAAAATATAACACTATAAATCTTTTAGAAGAATGGGAGAAAATTGTCGGACCCTACAGCTAAATGAAGTTTTTAGATGTGTCACCAAAAGCGTGGAACATAAAATAAAAAGTGGATACATTTTTCTTCATGAAAATTCAAAACTTTTGCTCTTTGTGTGAAAGACCGTGCTAAGAAGATGAAAAGACAATCTATAGAGTGGTAGAAAATATTTGTAAAGACAAGGGACTTACATCTAGGGTCTAAAAAGAACTCTCAACAGTTAAATAGAAACAGTCCAATTAGAAAATGGGCTAAAGGCATGCTGAGACATTTTACCAAAGAGGATATACAGATAGCAAATAACACATGAAAAAATGTTCACTATCTTTAGCCATTAGGGAAATGCAAACTAAGACTATAATGAGCTATTGTCACACACCTAAAGTTAAAAATAGCAAAAATACCACATGCTGGTGTGGATGCAGAGAAACTGGATCCCTTATATATTGCTGGTAGGAATGTAAAATGACACAGTCACTCTGGAAAGTCACTTTACAGTTTCTAATAAAACTATGTATGTACTTACCATATGACGCAGCAGTTGTGATGGGGCATTCATCTCAGAGAAATGAAAACTTATGTTCATGCAAAAACCTGTACACAAATGTTTGTAGCAGTTTTTATTCATAGTAGCTCCCAACTAGAAACAACACAAATGTCCTTCAGTGGGTGAGTGGTTAAAAAAACTGGTACATCCATACCATGGAATACTATATGGCAACAGAAAGAAATGAATGTTGATATACATAGCAAGTGGGTGTATCTCAAGGGCATTATGTTAAATGAAAAAAGCCAGTTTCAAAAGAGTATATAATGTATGCTTCCTTTTTGTAACATGCTTGAAACAGCGGTTATAGAAATGAGGAATAGAGCAGTGATTTCCAGGGTATAGGGGCAACTATACCTCTATGGGAGTGGAAAGCAACTTTAAAGGGGTTAGCACAAGGAAGTTCTTTTGTGGTGATGGAATAGTTCTAGTTCTGTACCTGGATTATGGGAGTAGTCATATGAAACTACAGTATATCAAAGTATGTGTGTATACTTCTATCCAATTCTACACAACCCCCTCCCCCCACACACAAATGAGTGCATATAAAAACTGGTTAACAGTGTTGTACCAATGACAATTTTCTGGTTTTGATGTTATGTTCCATGAAATAGTACCACGGGGAGAAGCAGAGTAAAGGATTCATGGGACACTCACTGCTATTTTTGCAATTTCTTTTGAGTCTGTAACTTTAAAAAAAAACAAAACAAAAAACTCTAGCTAGTCAGGTAGAGTTTTGAAAGGATTCTGCTGGATTTTCTTCACTTTCTGTTAAGTCTGGGTTGACTA
>NW_007726969.1:352704-355805 GCF_000696425.1 Galeopterus variegatus
GTAGAGTTTTGAAAGGATTCTGCTGGATTTTCTTCACTTTCTGTTAAGTCTGGGTTGACTATCAGTAGAGTTACCCTTGTAGTCATGTAACCTTTCATTGTACTGGTCTGTGGCCATTATCTAAGGCTTAGGAACAGATGATTTCCCTTATTAAAATGGACATGGAAACTTTAGTTCAAGCTGCATAGGTACAACAGCTCAGAAATTTTAGAGACAGCAAATCTCTTTTTTCCAGTTCCTAATAACCACAATTGTGTCTCCTTTTCTCTTTGCATGTTACTGGTAAGCATGTTTGCTAAAAGCAAGCACATTAGGATTACTAACAGCCCACCATCATTGCCAGTGCATGCACTCCCAACCTAAAGCGTTCATTTTCTCACTCCTATGAAAAGATGGCTCAGGAAGTCAATGGGACTCAGAGTGATCTGGTGCCTCAGGGCTTGCTTCAGCTTCTTTAAACTGCGTTCCCATATACTCCCTTAGCTATGATTAGTGGTGTCTGTCCAGAACTGATTATATTACCTCCTTATTTTAGAGGTATGAGTCCTCCTTCACATCTCAAGGATTCTTTAAATATTTCTTCACTTTGACCCAGTTTTGAATCTCTTGACAAGGTTTGAAAGTTGGCAGATGCTAGAATTATGTGGAATTAGATTAAGAAAATAAGAAACAGGTTGTTGTGTAGCATCAACGATTGTGTGTAAATCCATGTATTAGATTGAAACGTGTGAAATTGTCACTTTTTAGGTAAAAAGTGGCCAGATATTGTCAGTTTCTTATGGCTCAACCTCATAGCTGTGGAGCAGAAAGAAGCCCACCCCACTTTGCTCTAATGCATCCCACACATAAGCCCATATCATACCCTTACTTCTGGAAGAGAAAACACTGCCTAAAAAAGCCAGTCAGTGGTTGATCTTAGGTAGATAATCCAGGTCTCCTACCTTCCAGCCCCTGTGCTGTTTTTACTGCAGCATACGCACTGCTGAATTATTAGAAAGCCATAGTTGAGTGGTACCTACCCTCACTTTTAAGTAGAGTTACTCTTTTGTGGCTACTGCAATGGAAGAAGAGAGAAGAAGAGGAGATTAAGGAGAAACCACTCTTCTAATAAAAGATGGTGTCACTTGCTTCTGCTCTCCTCCATTTAATTTTATTTATTTAAAAAATTAATTTATTTTTAATTATACATACATGTAGGGTACAACATTGATTTTCAGTAATTGTGTACAGCGTGCGGTGCTTAGATCAGTTTAGTTAGCTTATTCATCATTACAATTCATAATCATTCTTTGTGTCCATTGACCAATTCCTCATTAGCTCCCCTCCCCTCCCCTTTTCAACCTCTAGTTTTCTAAAAGTTCACTGTATTACTGTTACTGTTGTTTCTTTCTTTCTCTCTTTATTGTTCATTTGTTTATTTATGGATTTAGTTCCTGGTTATGAGTGAGAATGTACAGTATTTCTCTTTCTGTACCTGGGTTGTTTCACTCGGAACAATTTTCTCCAGGCTCATCCATGTTGCTGCGAATGGTAGAATTTCATTCTCTTTTATGGCTAAGTAGTATTCCATTGTGTAGATATACCACAATTTCCTTATCCTGTCATCCATCAATGGACATTTAGGTTTGTTCCATTGCCTGGCTGTTGTAAATAGAGCTGCAGTAAACATGGGAGTGCAGGTATACCTTTGACCTGATGTTTTCCAATCCTCTGGATATATCCGCAGGAGTGGTATTGCTGGCTCATATGGAAGTTCTATCTGTAGTTGTTTAAGGAACCTCCATACTGTTCTCCATAATGGCTGTAGTAATTTACAGTCCCACCAACAGTGCAGGAGGGTTTCTGTTTCTCCACATCCTCACCAGCATTTGTTACTCTCTGTCTTTTTAGTAATAGCCAGTCTGATTGGGGTGAGGTGATATCTCAAAGTCGTTTTGATTTGCATTTCCCTGGTGATTAGTGAAGTTGAGCATTTTTTCATATACCTGTTGGCCATTTGTATATCTTCCTTTGAGAAATGTCAATTCAGGTCCTTTGCCCATTTTTTAATTGGATTATTTGGTTTTTTGCTGTAAAGTTATCTGAGCTGTTTGTATATTCTGGATATTAATCCCTTGACAGATGTGTAGTTTGCAAATATTTTCTCCCATTCTGTAGGAAGAAATCCATTTCAGTTTTTGTGGACTTTGGGTCTGAACAAAATGTGCCCTCTCTCACCTTTCTCTACTATGCCTAAGCTCTAGACGCCTAGTCCTTCAAGTACTCGTAAAATAAATGGTCAATTGTGTTGCATCTTATGCTCTGCCTTTAATGTTTGAAAAGAGTGAGTTGTTAAGAGTATTCAAAGAAAAAAAAGTAAGATTGATCACTGTTAAGATGAGATCCCAGGATCAGAGGCAGAGTTTATGGTGGTTAAGAGTGTTGGCTCATGTAGCCTGAGTTTAAATTCCTACTCCACTGCTTATTAGCTCTCTAGTGCTGGGAAATGGCCTTGTCTCTCTGAGCAGCTTTCCTTGCCTGCAAAATGGGATAATAAGAGTACCTACCTCATGAGATTGTTTTGTAAAAATCAACATAAATGCAAATGCCTGTACATGGTGAAATGATCATTAAAAGTTAGTTTTTACTATTTTGTTTTTGGTGAGGGGAGTGGATATTGGGATACATGGGTTCTCTTTCTAGCTCTTTTTCTAAGTTACTTGGTTCTTATGAACAGTTTAAAATAACCTTGCCCCAGTTCACCAGAGTGCAGGGCAGAGACTGCTTTCACTAGTATGGAAAATGTGATTTCATTTAGCAGGCAGTCTGAACTTTCAGGGTATGAGTGGAGGAGCATGAAGTAGTCTTTAGTCCCCTTTGCTATGATGTATCCCAGGCCTGGCAATTCATAATCCCAGCTGTATGCTAAGGTCAGCTCACCAGTCTACTGCTAATGCTTACATTTTTTTCTTTCCTTGGTAAAATAAGTGATTGAAAGAGTATGGATTGTCAAGAAGGTGTGGGATGAAATTGTTAAGTGCTAGTGTGGTGATGCAAGCCTTATTCCTTTCTGAGTGGAGGGATGGTTTGGAAGGATAGTTCTGCTCATTTTGTGAAAACTC
>NW_007726969.1:356436-357362 GCF_000696425.1 Galeopterus variegatus
TATTCCTTTCTGAGTGGAGGGATGGTTTGGAAGGATAGTTCTGCTCATTTTGTGAAAACTCTTTTTAATATCACGTAGCATATATGGATGAAGAGTATGAAAGTGAGGTCTCAATTTGCTTTCCATTTTCCCACGTCTCACCCCCACCTACCACAAGCTGCTGGGAAATTGCACTATACCTCTATATTATTTTGTGTGTCTCTTTTCCTTACTGGACTACAAAGCCAGTTGCAAGCTTCATTTTTGTGTCATGTGAATATTTTTATGTAGGTGCAATTCGTAATGGGTGCATATTATATCCCATCAATGTGCTCAAGTCTTAAATTTAATAATATTCACTTCTGTTGTTCTCTTTGGTTAGATTGTTCAGAAGAAGGATTTCTCATGAAAATCAGGGAATATTTAATTAACCAACCTGAGCTATCAGGCGGGAGAAAAAAGGAGGAGGTCAGGTGAAATTGTTTTGTTGGAGAGTTGATGGAACTTTCCTAGGAAATGTACCCTTTGACAGCCAGAAGGTTTTTACTTGAACTTTATGACTTGTATAACATGATGGTGGCAGTTATCCAGGTCTTAGGCATTCTTCTTTCAACATTTAGCAAATATTTACAGATTATCTAGCAATCACTTTGGGCATTGAAGGTACCAAGTTCCCATCTCCTAGTACCATCAAATAGGTCAATACATTTTTAACATATGAGCTTTGGGGGGGCACAAACATTTAGACCATAGTACTCACCTACCTTTATGGATGTTCACAAATCCACTGTTTAATATTTTCACTTCTTCGTTCACTTTTTTGTTCTAAATATAGCATGAAAGCCCTTTTGATTGTCTTCAGCATTTTCTGCAAGTCTCAGATCATTGTTTTTTTTGTTTGTTTTTTTTTTGTCTTTTTGTCTTTTTTTCATGACCGGCAACGGATC
>NW_007726969.1:357661-358947 GCF_000696425.1 Galeopterus variegatus
GTCTTTTTTTCATGACCGGCAACGGATCACAACCCTCAGTGTCGCGCCCGTACCGGACCGGACTGGCAACGGGATTGCAACCCTTGGTGTTGCCCCCGCTCCTCGCTCAGCCAGTGAGCCGCCGGTCTGCACATGGGATCTGAACCCTCGGCGGGAGCGCCGCCGCGCTTCCCAAGCGGTGCACTGTAGCAGTGCGCCACCGGGCCGGCCCTCAGATCATTGTTGATTTCATCTTCACACCACGACCTTTATAGGCTTAGCCCCTCTTATTTTAATTTTGATTTACATGCCCTCATTTAATCTTTTGTCATTATATTTGTCTTTATTATTTTAGCTTCACCTTTGGGGGGTAGGATTGGTTGTGAGAGGACTTTGAACTTTCTCTTCCGAATTGTTTGAAGTTTTATACTCAGATATGTTAATTTTGTTATTAAATAAAAGTCATAATGGAGGGGTCCCTGTGAGTCATATTTATTCTTTTAGATGTCTCTCACTCTTTCTTTGTCATTGGCATTAGTTGCAATTGTATAGTCATACTTAGATTTGTGGAGCCTCCCACCCCTAACTATAATGTAAGGGAGGAGTCCCTCCCTAGAGTTAAAAGTGTCGTGTGTGTATCTCTCCAGAGCTTTTCTGTGTGTTCATTCCTATACTTGTACATCTGGAATAAATTCTTCCATTTTATGGAATTTTTGACACAATGTAACTTTACTAGTGATTATTAAATCTTTAATCTTTCTTTGACTTTTAGGTTCTCAGTTTTTCATTACATTATTACCAACAATAATGTAATGAAAATCCTTGAATGTATTTCATTGTTTGCCTACTTGGGGAGCTTTCTAGGATACATACCAAGTGGAATTGCTAGATTGAGTGGTATTCATGTTTAATATTTTAATAGATATTGCCAAATTACTCTCCTTATAAAGAAGTACCAAATTATACTCCTTCCAGTCACTTAGGAAGGTGTCCATTTTCTCCACACCTCTCCTAACACTGCATATTATGAGTCTTTGTGCGTGTATGTACGTATGTCAGTCTCAGAGTGGAAAACTGTATCTTGTTTCCGTTTACATTTCTCAAATTACTAAGATTGAAAATCTTTTCTTGTGTTTGTTGGCTATTTGTATTACTCCTTTTTTATACAAAAATGTATGTAAAGTACTTAATGTCTGGCACATAATTTGTGCTATATAAAGTATTACTATTGTTATTATTCTTTTTTCGAATTTCTTGCCTTGCAATGACATCCATCCTTTTTCTCAGTTCTGCTTTCAAAAAGCCCA
>NW_007726969.1:359694-396945 GCF_000696425.1 Galeopterus variegatus
AAAAAAAAAAAAAAGCCCATGGAGCAAACATGATTTTTTTCTAGTGTTCTTTCCTTAACTGGTATGATTTTTCCACTTTGTCCTTGCTGGTGTCTTATTTTCTAGCAGCCTATCCCAGTGCTCAGGTTGGGAGTGGTGAATAACAAAGGGCGTTCCAGCCCATTGTGCTCTCCCTATCCCTCACCTGAGTTGCTCTTCTCCTGGTTCACCAGGCTGCGTGATCTGCATGGGAACTTGTAGATCCTCTGCACCTCTCTGTTCTGACAACAGTCAACAACCTGTCAGACTTCCCCAGGCACTACCAAGGTCCTTCTAACTCCCAAGAAGAAAATACCCCATCCCTTCCCAAGGAGCTGCAGTTTCTAATCCCTGGAAGAGTTCTGAGCCTCAAAAGTCTCCCTGACATGGATATGACCTTCCACCTGGCTGACCTTCCACTCTTTTAGCTCTTCTGCCTGTAGTTCCATCTCAGAGAAGAGATGGAAAATGCCTCCCATTATCTGTACTTATTCTAAAGGGCAGTCATTGTTCTGCCTGCTCCCTGTTTTGTTAACTCTGCAGACAATTTTGTATTTTCTGGAAGTTCCTTCTTCCATTTTTGTGGCCTATGTTAACTACAGCCCAGCCTCCTCTAAGGAGTTTGGCATGAGCCAGGCGGTAACGCTGAAGGTTTCTATTGCCAGTTAGTTGCTCATTTGAGTTAGAATTAAGGCCAAATTAAGAGTTCCTTATTTTATTCATTATGTCTGGAAGACAACATTTTGGCAAGTCAAGAATTTATGAGGCTCTGGTTTTGAATGTGTGTTTGTGTGTGTGTTTGTGTTTGCATTAACTCATTAAAAAATTTTTTAAACTTCATTTTGAAATAATTTCAGAATGAAATTATAAAATGTTGCAAAAATATTACAAAGAACTCCAGAATACGCTCCACCCAGATACCCTAAATGTTAATGTCTTATATAACTACAGTACAGTTATCAAACCAGGAAATTAATATTGATACAATATTATTATCTATTTCACAGATCTCAAGTTTTGCAAGTTGTTTCACTAATACATATTTTTTCTAGTCCAGGTTCCAACCCAGGATCACACTTTGCATTTAGTTTCATTTAACCTGGAATAGTTAAGGCTGGGCTTTTTAAAGGAACATTTTCACCAGCTGATGTCCAGATAGCTGAACATCAGGACAACATCCTGTCTCTGCTCTCATCTTGGAGTGTATTTGAGGACCGTTGTCACTATGCTCTCTCCATCTAGGTAATAATTCATACCTTTCCGCAGTCAACTCACTTACTTTCTCTCTTTTTACCTTCTTCCAAAGGCTCTCTGATGTGTGTGTGTGTGTGTGTGTATAGGTGTGTATGTGCGTGTGTGTATAAATATATTTTCAATCTCAGGTTTGTAGATTTCCCTTACTTTCTCTCTTTTTACCTTCTTCCAAAGGCTCTCTGATGTGTGTGTGTGTGTGTGTGTGTATAGGTGTGTATGTGCGTGTGTGTATAAATATATTTTCAATTTCAGGTTTGTAGATTTCATTATGAGACATCTATTGCTTTTGAACATTTTGTCTTCTACCCTGTATACTCACATCTTATATTCTTCCTTGTGCAATTTAGTATGTTTACTATCTATATGTAGTTGTTCGTTTAAAGACATCTGAGGCCATAATATGATCTTAATATACATTCCATAGCGTGACCTCCCACCTCTAGCAGCAGCACCAATTACTGTTGGCCCTCCTTAGATATGGCAGTGATTCATGGGAGTGGAGATTATGGTTGGATTAGCTTCAATTTTTTTTTCCCCTCTGTAGGAAAGGCAGTTGATAAGAGAAAGATTTTTTAAAGAGTGACTTTGTTCATTTGAAGAATGATTGAGATGGCTTTTATGTTCATTTCTTCAGCTTTCTCTTATACCCTAAAAGCCAGAAAGTGGTAATATTTGTTAGTGATCAAATCAAAGATGGTACTTTAAAAAAGGAAGACCTAGAGGAGTTTTGAGTATTAGGAAGTCTGTGAATTGGGTTGTTTGCTTTGTGGTGAGGTGTGGAACAAGGCAAGCATTTTCAAAAAATTATCTTTCGGTTTGCTGAATTGGGCTCTACTGTGGTCAAGTCAGGAGGGCTCAGGCTGCCAGTGTTACCACATTGTTTTTAGTTGTGTTCACAAAGATTCTGTCCCGTGATCCTGGAAGAAAACACCAGAACAAGTAAATGTCCTAAAAGCAAAATTATTTTCTAGTATGATTTAAAAAATCTTCCCTTTTGGTTATCCAGAAAATAGTGCAGACATGTAGTCCAGTGGTTACAGCCAAAGGCAGAGCAGGAGTGTGCCAAGCCAGCCCCAGCCAGCTGCCATTGCTCCCACGCGCTGTGTGGTCTTGACCCAATGCCTGGAAAAGCGAGGTTCCCCCCCTGTCTACCTCTTTGTTTTTAAAAGCAAAAAGAGAAGCGGTGGGCAAACCAGAAACTGAGCTGAGATTCCTTTGTTTAGAAATATTACCCTCTTGCTATTAATCAGTGCTAATTAGTTTTGTTTTCACCGTAAATGTAAAAAGAGCTTTACCTCAGCTGGACTAAGAAAATTATCAATATTCTTGGGGTAAATTGATGTGGATTTTTGTTTGTTTGTGGGGAGGTGGTACCGGTGGTGGTACCTAGCACTGAAAAATATTGGAGTACTTTTTAACTTTCTCTCTTGGAACTAGTTTGCTAGAAAGAATGTCATCTTCTTCTACAATAGTTTTTGGTATTAATAATACCCTGCTTTGGCTGTTTCTCCACCTAGTTCATACCTCTTTGTGTTGTCATCCCAGGAAGATGCTAACTTACTGAGGTGGGTTTTGATCATGTCCTTTATGTCTTTAATATTATCTACATATGGTGCTTTAGCAGAGTGCCGTGAAACATAACAAGCACTCATTACTTATCAAATTAATTTGGAGGCAATGAGTTGAGTGGGGTTCTGTTATTTAGTCTGTAATTGAGTTCATTTGTTGAATGTCTTTGGTTCTGGTCATTATTGGGCCACTCTAAAATAAAAACCCATGAAGGCAAGAATCTTGACTTTCTTGTTCTTCACTAATCCCCAGAACCTAGAGCAGCCCCTGGCCAATATCATTAAGCATATCGGTTGAGAATCCATGCTCGATAAATATATATATTTTTTAATGAATGAAAGAATGGATGAAAAAAAAAAAAGAACGTAATGGCATGTATTGTTTTGTAGCCACAGGCTTTGAACTTAACTACATTTACTTTGGTGCTGCTCAGAATTCCTTCTCCATTTTGTAGTGATTGTTGGTATATGGCAAAAACAAGTGTCCTGCACCAGAGAAAGTCTCAGGTCAGAAGGCTTGTTGAGCCCAAGATTTAGGAGCTGATTGAGACGTTTGTAATTCTGTCTTTAGCACCAGTTAAAATTAGGATGGGTGTGTGTATGTATATATGTATATGTACATATATAAATAATATGAATACACCTTTGTATCTGTATGTATATTCATACATACTATGGTATATATACCATAATATACATATTGGTATGTATATATTTTTAATTTCTTACCATCTGGATTTCCTTGAATTTATGAGAAATACGTATTTGTACTCAGAGATCTGGTTCCTGGTGGTCAGTTTGCAATGTTGTAAAAGAAAGTGACCAGCAGCATCCTTGTGGCCATGCTGAAGAGGCTAATAGTTGACAGATGAAGGTTGATCTTAGCCTTCCATTTCCTGAGGAGATTCCTTTACTGTAGCCCTTTATTTAGAATGTTAAAAATATATACCCTAAAAAATATATACCCCCCAAAAAAGTATGTAGGTAGTATATGTGTATGCACACACACCTGCAATGATGAGGTACAACAGAGAAGTTGTTCGTTATAATTCTACAAAAGGGTTTTATTCTGTATGCAAGTGAATTCCTGTTGTCTTAGTTCACTCCATTGGCAGTAGTAAAAGGGTTAAATGTATGGGCTTTGAAGTTAGCCAGCCTGAGTTTGAATCTTAATTATGATGTGGAGCCTGGAACAATTTACCTAACTTCTCCAAGCCTCAGTTTACCCAGATGTAAAATGGGGAGAGTAATAGTACTTATGAGATTTGAGGAGATAACACATTTTTTCACATCAGTTCAATAAAGGTTAGCTGTACAGCTGGCAATGAATTTCAGAGACTTTTAGATTTTATATATGCCTGCACATGTATTACATCATTGTCTAGAGAATAATAAAATCTATCTTGACTCTATGCTGACTACCTTTTGGGCTAGTTTTACTAAATTGAACTATAATGATTCAGAAAACCCTAAGTATGCTAAATTTTGTTTTCTATTTTGGAGCAGAGCTTAGGAGGGGATATAAAACAAGAAAGCAAAAATAATAATACTTGAAAAAATCTTGGTACTAAAAATTGGAGGGAAATATGATTCTGTAATTATCCGACCAGTTTTGTTAACTTTATGTCAATATGGTATCCATACATTAAGCAAACGTAGAAGTGTCCTACTGAAGTTCTATAGTTTAATTTCCAGAGAGAGCTGAAGTATCTTGGCAGATACTTAGGGTATACTACTGTCTAGTCTTTGTTGCAAAGGACTCATAGGACAAATGATTAATATGTTCCTGTCTATGAACAGGCTTAGGACCAGAGCTGTATCACTCTCACTAGTTCCAGTAAGCCTATCATTTTTTTAGCCCTGAAATTAAATCATAATGAACATTTTCTGTATTAGTCCATTTTTGTTGCTTATAACAAAATACCTGAAACTGGGTAATTTATAAGGAAAAAAGAAATTCAATGCTTACAGTTTCTGAGGCTGGGAAGTCCAAAGTCCATCTGTTTGTGGCAACAGTGACCTAGGTGTCTCACATTACAAAATGGTGGAAGTGGAGGCAGCAGAGAGACAGACTCTCCTCTTCTTTTAAAGCCCTCAGAACCATGCCCCTGACTACCATTTTTAATCCATTCACTACTGCATGGTCCTACAAGGTCCTACAATCTAATCACCTCTTCAAGGCTCTGCCTTTCGATTACCATAATAGGATTTCCCATCCTCCTAACAGTCACATTGGGGGCTAAGTTTCTAATACATAAAACTTGGGGGACACCATTAAATTTTCAGGGAGTTTGTGGGGGACATAATTCAATCCACTACATTGTCCTTCTGTTATTCTTTGTGATGGAGTTTGGATGTGTTGTCCCCTCCAAAACTCATGTGGAAGTTTGATCCCCGATGTGGCAGTGTTGCAAACTGATTGAGTCATGGGGGTGGATCCCTCATGAATGGATTAATGCTCTCCCTGGGGGAGGGGGGTCTGAGTGAATTCTCACTCTATTAGTTCCCATGAGAGCTGGTTGTTTATAGGACCCCGGCACCTTCCTCTCCCCTCTCCCTTCCTCTCACCACATGATCTGCTTGTACCCACTGGCTGCCTGCCACTTTCTGCCATGAGTAGAAGCAGCCTGAGGCCCATGCCAGATGCAGCTGTCCCAGAATCATAGGCCAAATTCACCTCCTTTTTATTTTTTTGTAATTTACCAAGTCTCAGGTATTTCTGGTATAGCAACACAAAACGGACTAATACACTATGGTTAAGGCCAATGTTACTCCATCAGAATCAGTTTTTGAAGGTTAAGATCAATTTTACTCAGAATGTGGGCTATTTAGTTGGGTAGGTATTCTTACTTGGGTTCAGAACAATGTTCTAAATTCCAACTATCATGTAATTGGCTTTGTCTATAAATTTAACAGAATCAAAGGAGGATTGGTACCAGCAGAGGAAATAGACTCGAAGGGCAATTGTGAGGGGCAAAGAGGAAGGGAGGTAGCCAGGACTTGAATGAGTCCCATTGATTTGGTGCACCAGGGCATTTCATTCTGGGATCCATGGATGATATGGGGATGGGGATAGTGGTAATCTGTGAACCCTCTGAAGAGGCATGCAAAATGTTTGTATACATGCCTGGTAAGGAGAAAATTCCATACCATTTATTAGTTTGTCAAAGGGCTCTGTGTCCTAGTGCCAATAAGGATAATTGTGGACCTGGTTGTTTCATGAGAATAAGTATTTGGAGAAGAGCTCTCTGTTTTTAATACAGGAAAAGTAATGGCATATTGTTTCCCCTGGGCCTGCTTGTGAGTTGAAGAGGACTTTAGAAGGCTTTGATGCTAAGTGTGCTTGCTGTCTGCCCCCAGTTTGAGCTTGCCCGTGGATAAATACAACCTTGTTTCTTTCGCATATGGGTTATAGAGAAGACAAACTTTGAGTTGTGTGTAGGGGTGTGTGTGTGTGTGTGAATGAGAGAGAGAGAGAGGGAGGGAGGGTGTCAAGCTCTTTTACCTGCCCGTAATCCTGCCAACTGGGCCAACTGTCATGCTAGGGCTGGGTCTGGAGCTCACAGACCCCTCAAGCCCATTCACAGACTGGGTCACAAACCCTTCGCACACCAGACTGGGTCCCCAGACTTTCTACACACAGGTCTATGAGCTAGGTAACAGGCCAAAAGGTCCTTGGAGCCGTAGGTTGGAGAGCATGGCTGCACGGTGGACGCCCAAGCCGGACGCCAGCCAAGTTGTGGCACCACACATGCACTAACTCCACCCCCACACACACACAATTTGCTTACAAAGAATGCACCGCACCAACCCCAACCAGGCGGGCAGGCGAGGGGGCCTGATTAAACTATTCTGTTTTCCCAACGGAGGGGGAAGAATTGAGGGGGGAAGAAGTTAAGCGGCATGGCAGAGAACTGGAGGCAGAGGAAACCTACGTGCGTTTGAGGGATGCTTGCAGTCTCACCCTTGGGTTTCCATGTTGGATCAATATTGACACTGTTTACCTAATTTTGATTAGTGCTTGTGCTTTCCTTTTGTGACTGCCACACTTAACAATTAAACTCACACTAGTGGTATAATTCAAAAAAATTTTCCATGTTGGATCAATATTGACACTGTTTACCTAATTTTGATTAGTGCTTGTGCTTTCCTTTTTGTGACTGCCACACTTAACAATTAAACTCACACTAGTGGTATAATTCAAAAAAATTTGGGGGGGATATCTTTTATAAAAGTTTTCCTTACAAGAAAGAGAAGTAGGGGCCGGCCCGTGGCTCACTCGGTAGAGTGCGGGGCTGATAGCCCCAAGGCCCTGGGTTCGGATCCTATATAGGGATGGCCGGTTTGCTCACTGGCTGAGCGTGGTGCTGACAACACCAGGCCAAGGGTTGAGATCCCCTTACTGGTCATCTTTTTAAAAAAAAAAAAAAAAAGAAAGAGAAGTAGAATTGACATTGAACACCAGGCCAAGGGTTGAGATCCCCTTACCGGTCATCTTTTTAAAAAAAAAAAAAAGAAAGAGAAGTAGAATTGACATTGCATTTTCTTTTTCCTGAACAATTGTTTTCCTTTGGCTTCTATTTCTGGTTCAAACAAGAAATTCTTAAGGTGACCCTTTTTTTTCTGCATTTATTTCTTGTTTGATTCCACTATTGTTTTTGAAATGCCGTGTTTCTATCAGTGACATCCAATCTGAGCCATTGACCAAGAAAGTCAACCTCAAGGTTATAAGAAGATCTATGAACATGCCCTGTTTTAAACTTATCTCAGGCTGAATTATGATAGAAATCTATTTAGATTAGAGAGGGCTCTCTCTCAAATAAATATAGACCACAAAGATGGCTATACGAGTTAAATGAAGAAAAAAAAACTGTTCAGTAATGTGGGTTGGGTCCCGTGGAAGGATAGTGTTTATTAGGAGAGCCCTTCTTCCACCCAGACCAAGTTAATCCTGTGGTACATTTCTTGTGAAGTACTTTCTAGGGTGGTAGATATTTGTGAAGTGAAAACAAGGCTTATTCCTAATAGTCATTGTCTTTGAGAGACCTTTGGGGAAGGCTGGAAATGTACAGTGAGAAGAGGGAAAGCACCCTCATTTATTCACTTGGGCCCTTGCACCTCTATGCATCACTTAGAGTGGCAGAAGGAGGACCAAATTGGGATTTGGGCTGGGATCTAATCTAATCAGTTGTGGACTTTGGGCAAGTTAACTGACTTATAGGGCTTGATTACTGTCAGGGTGGTAAGCATGTCAGTCTTTAGGATCTTACCAGTCTTTTAAGGGTCTTTCGAGCTCTGAGATATGAATCTAAATCTTCTGATTAAACAACCAGTCAAGATCTGGCCACTCAGAGTAGCTGAGGGTCCTGCCTCAGAGTCCCCATGCTGCTTTGGCTGTTCATTTAGAAAGTTTTTCTACATCTGCTGGATTGGCGATAAACAGACCAGGAGAGCAATACCTGAGTTGGAGGTATGGTGTGTTTATTAGTTTCTTAAGGCTACTGTAACAAATTACCACAAACTGGGTGGTTTACAATAATAGAAATGTATTCTCTCACAGTAGTGGATAACAGAAGTCCTAAATCAAAGTGTTAGCAGGGTCGTGCTCCCTCTGAAAGCTCCATGGAAGAATCTTCTTTTCCTCTTCCAGCCTCTAGTAGCTCCAGGCATCCCTTGGCTTGTGGCTACATCATTCTCATCTGTCTCTGTCTTCCATATCCTCTTTTCTTTATCTTCTCTTCTGTCTTTTAGCAGGACTTGTCATTAGGGCCCACCCAGGTAATCTAGGATGATCTTACGTCAAGATCCTTAACTTAATTACATCTTTTTACAAATAAGGTCATATTCACAATCTGGGGTTAGGATATGGCTATATATCTTTTTGTGGGCCACCACTCAACCCACTAGAGTGAGGCATTTCCCTTTCTTGGTCTCTGCGTTTTAGAGGTGGTGTACGCCATTTTTGCTGTCAACATTCGCCTGTGAGAGATGTCTCTGATTTGGAAAGAAGGTTTATCTTCTGGTTGTGTTTCTGTTTTGGCTCTTTTTCTGTTGTCCAAGTCAGAGGTACTCACATGTGTTTTGGTGTCTGTCTGGAAGTGATTTTCTCATTCCCCTTCAACATTCTGTCTAGACATTGTAGTATAGCTGCAAACAGAGGAAAGCCTTGATTCCTTGGTGAAGTTGGCAGGGTGGGGACTGTCGATGGGAAAGTGAAAAGTTGTTTTTTAAAAACATGGATCTTGACTCTGTTCTGTGGACCATCCCTCTGTTATTCAAAGGTACAAACAGATATTTACTTCTGAGGAGCTCAGTCATTGCTGGACTCCCAGTACAATTGGCTGTTAATGTATTTTTTTGACATCTTAAAACTTGTTTGTTTTTTTTAAGATGGTGGTAGCCACAGTGTCATGGAGAGGGTATAACTTATAGTATCTTGCCCCAGCTAGTACATTTAAGTTGTGCTCTGGCCTAACTTGACAAAATCAACACTCCACACCAACCAGGATTTCTCTCACTGGATTCTCACTTCCACTCCCATTCATTGACACACAAGAGCACATGAGTTGCTCTTTTAATTTTGAGCCTCTGGAATTCAATTCAGTGCATGTTTACTGAGTATAAACTATGTAGTGGCCACTATATAGGTGCTGAGTGAGTTAACAGATTAGGCACCTGCCCTTATGCCATAAATAATTGGCATGTTTACTGAGTATAAACTATGTAGTGGCCACTATATAGGTGCTGAGTGAGTTAACAGACAGATTAGGCACCTGCCCTTATGCCATAAATAATTGTTTTTTTTCTTTTCTTGTCGTACCTTTTCCAGCCCTGTGCACTGCAGTGGTTAGTTGTTTCAAAATGGGCAACTTTTTGTTTTTAAAACTTCCATGTAAAAAAGACTTTGTGCAGCAAAGGTATACAGATGTGGTTCATCATAGCTTGAGTCTCATTTCTCCCAGGTCTGGAGCTTTCAACAGTGTTTGAAGCACCTGTTTGTTTCACCGTTTCCTTCCTTTCTTGTTGATTGGCTCTTCAAGTCCTGACCCTGGAGAACACTGCATTGTGCTAGTTCACTGTTTTGGGACTTGCCAAAATTAAGACAGCCTGTCCTATATAGACAAGATTGTTCCTTTATGTATGTATGTATGTATGTATGTATGTATGTATGTATGTATGTATGTATGTATGTATGTATGTATGTATGTATGTAAGGTAGAACTTATGGAGTGCCAATTGACAAGAGACCAACCAAAAGATTTTTACTGTCCCTTTTATTTCCTATAAGATACAGTGACTAGTTATTACCTCTTCCTGAAGGTAGACTTCTGCAAACCTCTGCCTGGGATGGGGCCACAGAGCTGTCTCAGCTTGGTACTGGAGGTGACTTCCCACAGAACCTTGGTTGGCATGGTCCATTTGGGGTGGGATATACCAATGCTATAATCACGTTCTTCAGATCTGGGTCTCTGTTGATATCTGATCCTAACTCTTGTCTCCTTTGGACCACTGGGGAACAAATTTCCCCTGTTCTTTTATAGATGATACAAGGCAAACAAGTATGCTGAGCAGAGGGATTTTTTTTTTTAGCAAAGGTTGTACAAATATTACATGTTCTAATCCTGCAGCCCATGTCTGCAAAAGGGCATCCAGACTTTGGGGGATATTGTTAAAGACCACTAGACAATTGTCAATATCTGTTTACCCTACTCTTTCTATGAAACAAAATATTAGGCTGCATATATTAGGGTTTTTCTGAGGATATATTTTAATATTTACCCAATTTAGAGCCTATCCCAGGCTATGCTTTCTTTCTCTGCTTCTGTGGTCAGAATTTTGACTGAGCCTATGTGCATACCCCCTTGGCTTCTGCTGGAGTCCCTTTGTTTTTGTAATTGAAAATTCCTAAGGTCCCTCTCCTCTGTTACAAATATGGTTTCTAATGAGTTAATGAATTACCCTCCCCACTCAACCCCAACCCTTTTAGAATTATTCAGTTGGTCATGTTTTCTCTCCAGCTCGCTGTTTTCTTTCTCTCTAAAAATACTTTGCTTCCTTGTTAGTTCAGACTCTCCAGCTTCCCATTCGGGATCGCTGCATCCTCCCCTCTTGGGAATTTGCCAGGTTCTCCTGCCTAGATCAGTAACTTTTTCAGAGAGCATGTTATCTGGCACATAGTAGCACTCAGTACATATCTAATGAGTGTATGAAACTGGTCTAGGGGTGATATGACATCAACCCACATGTGTTTCAGATGTTTTGATACCTACCTGAATAGACCTCGCCCTGTGTCCTCATGGGACATTGAAGTATCTGTTTTAAGTTTTTTTGTTTGTTTAGGAACATGCAGTATACCTTTTTACTGTGATATTTGGTATGGAGCCAATTCCTGTATTGCTTAAATGTCATCAATTCAAAGGCATACCATCAATTTTATAATCACTTTTGGGGAGCAAGAAGGAAACATTTTATTAAATATAAGCAAGAATTAGAAGATGTATTCCAGGGCCGGCCCTGTGGCTCACTCGGGAGAGTGCGGTGCTGATAACACCAAGGCCAAGGGTTCGGATCCCATATAGGGATGGCCGGTTTGCTCACTGGGTGAGCATGGTGCTGACAACACCAAGTCAAGGGTTAAGATCCCCTTACCGGTCATCTTCTTTAAAAAAAAAAAAAAAGAAGATGTATTCCAAATTAAGGGAAAAAAAGATGTTTTAGAATCAAGAAAATAAGGTACATATAAATTCCTAGAGCTGTGCTATGATTGGCCTGGAGGACTGTGTAGGAAAATCATATAGACTGAAAGTTTTTTGATGGGGACAGGTATCATCAGAGACCCCTTTAAAAATCAAATGAATACAATGGACTCTCTAAGAAATGAATTCACCCACAAAAGAAATTTTGACACAACGTTTATGGTGATTCATAGATCTTCTGAATCTACCCAGATTGCACATCTCCTGCATCTAGCAGTGTAGAATAGTATGTCCTCATTTGACTGTTGGGAGAGCTCTCCGAGGAATGACTGAGGAAAATTTTGTAATGTCATGTATCAGTAATCTTGTTTAGATTATTAACACCAAAAGATTCTTTAGGCTTTTAATAAGGAAAATGGAAGTAAACACTGACCAGTTCCAGATGTCTGCCTCTTTGGCCAGGACACAGCTCATGCTGTCCCTGTGCAGCATGGAGCACACTCAGAGTGAATCCTTGTAAAGCTTCCTGCTTACTTGACTTTGCTCACTGGGAATGCCAGAATCTTGGCTGCAGCAATGAGTGGAGTCCAGCCAGTCTGGTTACTTCTTTATTTTTATTTTTTTTTAATTTTTTTTGTTGTTGTTGTTCTAATTATATTTAATTTAATTTAATTTAATTTTTTTATTTTTTTAATTTTTTTTGTTGTTGTTGTTCTAATTATATTTAATTTAATTTAATTTAATTTAATTTTTTGTGTGTGTGTGTGACCGGTAAGGGGATCGTAATCCTTGGCTTGGTGTCGCCTGCACCGTGCCCAGCCAGTGAGCGCACTGGCCATCCCTATATAGGATCCAAACCTGCGGTCTCGGCACTCCCAGTGCTGCACTCTCTCGAGTGAGCCACGGGTTCGGCCCTCGTTATTTCTTTAGAAGAATCTCTGGGGCCGGCCACACGGCTCACTCGGGAGAGTGTGGCGCTGGTAGCGTCAAGGCTTTGGGTTCCGATCCTATATAGGGATGGCGGGTGCGTTCACTGGCTGAGCGTGGTGCGGACCCTACTGTGCTGAGGGTTGTGATCCCCTTACCAGTCAAAAAAAAAAAGGAAGAATCTCTGGAGGGTTTCTTTCACTTAGACTTTTGAAGACAACAGAAGATTAGTTGGGAATGTTTTAACCCACACTAAATAATGAAGCCATGCATGGTATTAAGAATAATTATGAGGGTAGGTGGTCCGTGTTTATCTGTGTTTTCATTATCTGATTCCCTGAAGTAATGAGCTTACCTAGGGAAGCAGAACTTATGATTAATTGAAAATATTAACTGATGACTGACCACTAATAAAATTAATCACAGCTCAAACAGTCCTCTCTGCTTAACACTTTCTTTTTTTTTTTTTTTTTTCCTTTTTGTCTTTTTTCGTGTCCGGCAACGGACCGCAACCCTCGGTGTCGTGCCCGTACCGGACTGGGACCGGCAACGGGATCACGGGATCGCAACCCTCGGCGCTGCACCCGCCCCTCGCTCAGCCAGTGAGCGGGAACTGGTTTGTATGTGGGATCCGAACCCTCGGTGGGAGCGCCACTGCGCTCCCAAGCGGCGCACTTTCCTTCATTTTAGAACATCTTGTCTGTGTCCTCGTCTCTTTGAATGGCAGATAAACAATCAAAAGCAGGGCAAAGAGAAATCGTAAATCTTTTAAAAAAAATTTTATTAGCATATTCATTGTTACAAATCATACTTATTCTTTATGCCCCTTATCCAGTTGCTTCCCTTCCCCTTCCCCCTTCTAATAACCATAGATTTGTTCTCTCCATCTGATAGACTAACTGTTCCTAGATGATCTGTCCAATACTGAGACAGGTGTGATCAAGTTTTCCCCTATTATCGTAAATCAGATACTTCTGTTATTCTGGAGTGTGCTTTGTGGAGAGAGAGAGGACCTCTTTTTTTTTTTTTTTTTTGGCCTCCACTGGTGCCTCTCCTTGTGTCAATGAAGTTGAGAGTCTGGTGTTTCATCTGCATGTTGGCTGTGACTGTTGCTATAGAGACTAGCTGCTTTTGCAGCAGCCATGGCTCTTGAGGTGGCTATGGAGGGCTACCTGTGTGAAAATGGTGTTTGGTGTGTTCTTTATCTGGTTGCAGCTGGGTTCGGCTTCCTCCAGTGCTGTGCCTCAGAGCCCCAGCAGGGCCCCAGGGCAGTGGCAGCCGCTTGCCTAGTTGTGGCTGGGTTCTGCTTTCCCTGGCTCCATGCCTCATTCTAAGATGTTGTGGAGCAGTTGGTCGGGAGAAGGTGAAGGGAAGAGGAAGGGGAAATAAGGTGGGAAGATAGAGAAGGAAAGGGAGCGTGATTGAGGACCATGCCCCCACCCCCAATTCTGGTAGTGAAGACCAGGAGGCTTCCAGTGGCAGCTGGGTTGAACTGGGCTGTATGCAGATGTCAGGGGGGTGTGGCTGAAGCCCTTGGTCCCCTGCTGCCCCAGCTCGGGAGCCTAGGGCACTTCCAATGGCAGCTCAGTGGTTGTTGCTGGGCTGGTTGCAGATGGGGGGGTGTGGCTGAGGCCCTCAGCTGCCAACCACCCCAGCTTGGGGGCCTGGGGTACTTCCCGCAGTGGCTCAATGGTTGTCACTGGGCTGGCTGGGGAATGTCAGTGGGGCATGGCTGAGGAACTCAACTCCCCACTGCCCTGGCTTGGGAGCCCAGGGTGCTTCCTGTGGTGGCTCAGTGATTGTTGCTGGGTTGGTTGTGGTTGTTGGGGGGGGGGTTGTGGCTGAGGCCCTCATTCCCCCACTGCCCTAGGTCAGGAGACCTGGGCACTTCCTACACTGGCTCAGTTGGTCATCACTGGGCTGGTTGCAGATGTCTGAGGGGGTGTGGCTGAGGACCTAGGCCTTCTGTCCTCCCTGGCTTGAGCCTAGGGGCCTTCCGGTCCTTCTAGGCTTTATAGGTGTTCTTTGGTGGTGTTAGATCTTTACTAGTTAATATCAAACTTTGTCTCTGATCTGTGGGTATTTTGCTTTTTCTTTCAGTTCTGTGTTGGATTATTCAGTATTCCCACCACTTAAACTCTGCACTGGAATTAATTTGTTGTCCTTTGGTTACTTCTAAAATGGGGGAACTTCCTGTGGGGACCAGCACTTGAGCCCTGTGGTTGAGCTAAATTGGTTCATTGCTGCTGATTCCCTGGGGAAGGCTTTTTGTGCAGCTCAGGTTTTAATGGTTGACCTCGTATGTACTTCCAGGTCTTGTGAGGTCTGGTACACTAAGGTTGCATGGAAACTCTGATCTGGGCCTGAGTCTTTTCACAAACTGCACCCCCTGCAGTTCTATATTCCTGACCAGTCTTTACTGAGTGGTCCTGCGCTGATTGGAAAGCAGATCAGCTGTCCATGCTGTGCCCCAGTGTTCCCTTGGTGGGCCTATCTCCCCCACCGCCTACACTCCAAACACTTCCCATGGGGTGGACCCTGTGCTGGTCCCTTGTGATGACTACCAGCCTCTGAGTGGCTCCTTTTTTCAGTTGTCTGTGGTCCCTTGCTCCTGTGTGGGTCTATGGACACCCTGTTAGTGGTCTTGCTGGTCTGGGGGCCAAGGCCCTCTCTCCCCTGCCACCTCCAAGCAACTTCATATGAGGGGCACAGCTGTGGCTTTTGCCAGCTCTCACTCTGTGCGCTCACCAGCTCCAGCCTTAGAAGCGGCTGGGAGCAATCAGTTTTGAGTGAAGGGGCTCAAGATGGTGGGAGCCATCGTTTCTTTCAGTCATCATGGCTTCTCCTGCCTTCATGAACTCCATAGGTCTCTCCTCCTCTCCCCCTGAGCTCTAGCGGCCCCAGCTTGGCTGTTGTTGCTTTTTAATAGTTGTAAATTGGTTGATTTGTGGGAGAGAGTGACCCTGGGAACTGTCTATTCCGCTGTCTTGACCAGAAGAGAAATTGTAAATCTTACAAAAGATACAGAATTTTATGAAACCTATGGAAGTGTTATTGGAGACCTTGACTTGTGTACCTAGTCATGGACAGAGAGAGGTTTGGCAGCATCAGAGCAGTTATCAGTTGATGAGAGAAAACATATGAGGTGGTGACTTGATAGGCACTTGAAAGGAGAATGATTTGAATCAAGGATTAAAAATGGACTTGGGGAAAATTGACGAGGCTCTCACTTATTTTCACAAAAATGACCATCTTTTTTTTTTTTTAAAAGATGACCAGTAAGGAGATCTTAACCCTTGGCTTGGTGTTGTCAGCACCACGCTCAGCCAGTGAGCTAACTGGCCATCCCTATATAGGATCTGAACCCATGGCCTTGGTGTTAGCAGCACCACACTCTCCCGAGTGAGCCACAGGCCAGCCCCTCAAAAATGACCATCTTTTTGATAGTGTTGCTAAAGTTGAACTTTAAAAACTATCTTAATATCATTACCATAAAATCTTGTAGGAAAAATTCTCTCTCTCATTAACACAACTTAGTCTTTTAGAATTCTGTGCACAGTTGAAATAAGAACTTAAATCTTACTTATATAAGGTAACGTTATTTTGATTATTTCATTTTTCAAAATATAGTTCCACTACCCACCACTTTCCTCCCACCACTCAAGACCACCATTTGACCATGAGATGTTCATCCTCATGTTAAGGGGATACGCTTTATGGCTTTGTCTTTGCACCAGCTACCTTATGGCTACCCTCTTTCCTATACTAAATGAGGCATGAGAGGCAGTGGGTTTTGATATAGATTTCTTGATCCTCCATCTCTGATCTAGTTTGATCTAGATTTCTGTGCTGCCCTGTTCTTATTCTCTGCTGCCCTGTATCGGGAAGCCTCTTCTTGCATTGCAGTGCACACTGCTTTTTATAGAAAGTGCTCTATCACTCTATGGCATGACTCAGAGTTCAGCCCAAGTACAAGGAATTCAGCAATTGAACTGCAAAGTAAACTTGTGCCTATCAAAACATTGCAAACATCTCTCTTTCTCTAGCCCCCTCCAGTTCTTCCTACTTGCATGCCTTGCCTTTTGCACATGCTCAGGTTCTCAATCTGGAAAGGTACTTGAACTGCGGCATAAGCCTTTGAGATAGCTTTTCTAGAGAGAATTTTATTTCATAATGTTTCAGTTAAGAATGCCTTACAACTTTAAGATAACTTGAATACATTTGAAATAACAGAGGGAAATGTGTATAAGGGCCCTTCTCTCTGTTTGTTTTAAAATAAAAATCAGCAATGAAAAATTCAAAGGACAGATATGAAAATTTGAACAGAGGCCCCCAAGTATGTTTGGTTACTTTTTAATCAAGAAACATTTTTGGGGCTTTAAGTCATGTGTTTATAGATATACCACTCCCCCTCTCCCTGATTTGGCAGCCAGATTGTTTTAAGCAAGTCTTAGGATTGTATTGACTCAGCTTTTATGCAAAGATAAGTTCTGTAAAATGCCTAAATATTTAGTTAACTGCAAGATTGAAAAGTTTCTGAAGTGCTTTTTTAACCAGAGCTAAAAATAAATGCACCAATCATTTATTAAATGTATTTAAAATAAGCAGTGTAAGCAGATTCTTTTTTCAGCAATCTCCCTTCCTAAAATGTTGTGACCTTGAGATATAGGAGTGCTAATGTGCAGGGAAAAAAATAAGTGCCATTGGAAAATTAAATATATAGAGAAAAATGTGCGTGTTTGTTTTTAGTTCATCATCTAATGTAATATGGAACGGTTAAACTCGGACTATCAGAGCTGGAAGAGACCTTAACAATCATCGTGAACATTTCTCTTGTTCATGGGAAAAAAGGCCCAGAGAAGGAAAATGATTTCCCTGAATCACATGAGTAGCTTGTGGCAGAGTCAGGATTAGAACCCAGGGCTGCTGGCTCTTAATTTTTTGCTCTTTTCATTATGTCATGCTGTTATGTGGACATTTGTAAGAATGATATAATAAAAGGTCATTTACTCATTTAGTTTATCGTTCTTCGGCAAACTTACTAGACACCCACTTCACCCAGTGTTTTAGTTTTCTATATAACAAATCACCACAAATTTAGTATCTTAAGACAACCCCCATTTAGTAGCTTATAGTTCTGGAAGCTCAGAAATTTGTCATGGTGTGTCTGGGTTCTCTGCGTAGGCTAGAAATCAGGGTGTTGTCTGGCTGTGCTATTATTTGGACTAGGAGTTTTTTTCCAAACTTATTCCTGAGGTTGGCAGAATTCAGTTTCCTATGGTAGTAGCACTTGAATCCACAGTCTTTGCTGGCTGTCAGCCAGGACTCTTAGCTTCTAGAGGCAGCTCCACGTTTCTCACCACACGACCTCCTTCATATTCAAGCCAAGGACAGCATGTTGAATCCTCCCTATGTTTCAAATCTCTCCATCTTCTTTTGTTACCAGGCAGAGAAAACTTCCTGCTTTTAAAGAGCTCATGTGATTAGCTTAGGCCCACCCAATAATCTTTGTATTTTAAGGTCAACTTAATTGGGACTTTAATTATATCTGCAGAGCCCCTTCATGGTAATACCTAGATTAGTGTTTGATGGAATAACCACAGGATGGAAATCTTGGGGGAGCCATCTTTAGAGTTCTGCCTGCCACACCCAACTTATATGATGGCCAACTTTGGACAAACCCTACCATCTGTGATACTGTTGGGAACCAGGAAATAAAGTGAAGGGAGTGGGGCGGGAGGCAGCTATATGGGACTGGCCTATTTTTGTGTTCCAAGGGCCTAGTTATGGAAATGTCCTTTAGGCAGCAGTAACTGTCACAAAACCCGTGCACTCGATTGCATAGAAGAGGCAGAGACGTGGCCTGATGGGCAGCAGTAACTGTCACAAAACCCATGCACTCGATTGCATAGAAGAGGCAGAGACGTGGCTTGATGGCCGTAGCTGAAGTTGTTTCCAAATAAGGCAGCTGGAACAACCTAATATAGCAAGAAGAGATTGTTGGTGGCAGAGGAAGAACAAAATTGTATTATAAAAGCACAGTGATCTTGGTTCAAACACTTCTGCTTTCCTCAGGGTGACAGAGAACCAAATGATAATGAGCCCAGGTCAACAACAAAAGTTAAGTTCTAGATACTCAGTTCAAGAAGAGAAAATTTATGACATAATGTGAAAGAAATTTCTATCAAAAAATAGTTTAAAGAGTTTTGGCACCTAAAAAGGCTAAGCTTAATGAGAAAAGTAGTCCACTTCAGTGGAACCCCAGTGGCTTCCCATCACTTAGAATAAAACCCAAACCCCTGGTGAGGTTAGAAAGGCCAGCATCTTTGGCTGTCTTTCTGTTACCCAGCATGCCAAGTTCTTTCACACCTCAGGACCTTTGCACATGCTATTACTATATTTGCTTGTTTATGATTTGTCTCCCTCCTTTAGAATGGCACTCCTTGAATTAGACCTTATCTAACTCACCTTTGTCTCTCCAGTGTCTAGATCAGGGCCTTGCATGTGTTAGACACTCAGTTACTATTTGTTAGATGTTTTTTGTCACAAAGGGAAGTCATGTCATAACAGGGAGTAGCACTCTCAGTTTTAGGAAATTTCAGCCTGTTACTGATTACCAATTTGGCAATTAGGATGAGAATGGCTTGATGACTAGCCCAAGGTAATACAGTTAATCATAGTAAGAGATAAGATTAGTATTCTGAGCCCTTGATATTTCCAGCCATTTTCCCACAAGGGATTGTTCTGTGTTGAAAATGTTCAACTTCCAGAGTTCTTACCTCTTTCAAATAAAGTTAAATAAATGGTAGTTTTCTGATGTCCCACTTGAAGTGTTTTCAGTTCACTCTCCTCACTATCTTCATATTTTTTCTGCTTCTAAATTCTCTTCCAAATGTTGTTTTCATTTTCAATATCAAACAGAAATGATGACAGATCCATCTCTTGGTAGATATTACACATCTTTTGAACTCCGGCCAGTGTTCCTAAGCCTAAGCATTCCCAGCTTTGTTAAAAATGTTATTAACCCATTGAGATAATGGGTTGGTATCAACTCTGAATTAACGAGAAATTTCAAAGGTTTAAGTAAAGCAGGAGAAATGTGAGTGGTGAAAAAGTATATCGGAATTATTTCTAAAACAAAACTTTTTCTGTGCTTATCTTCTACAGATTATACCAGATGTTTCATTCTTTACTAAAATTTAAATGAGGCTTATTTCATTTGGACAAACACCTTATGAATTTTACCATGACAAATTTAAATTGGTGCTTTCAGGTTTTTGCTTGTTTCGCCTTTCTTATATCCTTTAACCTCGGTTCAGCTCTCAGCCAGGAGTTGTAAACAGGAATTCACAATGTACTGTATAGGTGGGGTTACTTTTGGCTTTTAACTAATGTGAAAGAATAGAGGAGAAACAAACAAACAAAAAAATAGAAAAAGGCAAGATGCTTTATGCCAAGTTTCTAGATTGTCTGTATTGTTGAGTCTGATATGATGTCTGATATTGGACATCTTTATAGTCTTAATCTTTCCCCAGCTTTGTAGGCTGCCAGCCGGAAGATCCACAAGAATTTTCCTTGTTTGACCAACAAGAGTGGTGACCATTTTTTGTTTGTTTTTCAAATCTCTGGTTAATAAAGCTATCTATGTGCAAAAGCTTTGCCTCTACGTGAGTGGTGAAAGAGATCCACAAGAATTTTCCTTGTTTGACCAACAAGAGTGGTGACCATTTTTTGTTTGTTTTTAAAATCTCTGGTTAATAAAGCTATCTATGTGCAAAAGCTTTGCCTCTACGTGAGTGGTGAAAGAAGTAACATGAACCCCCAAACAGGCAAGCCAGATGAGCTGGGGGTAGAACAGAGGTAGGCACAACCTTTTACATAATCACAGAGAGTGCTTAGCTCTTAATGCCTGCATATCTTACTTGCAGACAGGTAAAGTAGGGGTGAAATAACTTATGTGTTAACAGTGTTTCACATATTCATGCATTATAAAGGGATCACTGTGCCTGTTTTATTAGAATAGCTGCAGTATTTTTTTATAGATCATCAAATACTTAACAGAGGGGAAAACTGAAAGCTGACGTGTTCCAAGTCATTAATGATTAAAAAGCAATCAGAAGTCAAGATAAAGCAAAGTTAAATTATAATGATTTTTTAAATGAACATAAGGATCAAAGAGAAATCAAGATAAAGCAAACCTGAAATTATGCTGTTTTGATGGATATGTGCCTAGTTTTAAATGCTTTAACTGACAGCAGTCTGAAATGCTATCTGTTTCTGTAGATACCTGGCAACTGAAATAAAACAAATGATATTAAAATATAGCCCTTTACCCTTAAGGATATTACAGTTAAGTCAAGGAGATCAAGACATACAAAAGACGAAAAAAATGAAACATAAAAAGGCTTAATGCAGTTTCTAAAACTTCAGATTTCCCCCTGCAACCTTGATTTTGGTCATACCCCACAACACTTGTTCTGTTTATGCAGTACTTTCCTTTGATTTGATTCAGTTTCCTTACTTACAAAATTTCCTTTTAAAAAATAAATGCATTTCTTATAACATAAATTAGTATGAGGAAACCTTAGAATTAAATAAAATGGAAACAAAATTATATTGTTTGTTCTAACTAAATACTTTTGCTTGCTAAAGTCTTTGAGCTTTTGTCCTACTTTTCCTCTTCTTTAAAAAAAACAAAAAGAAAGAAAAAGGATGTTAGCAACTGTTAAATGTTTAGACATGGTAATATTAAGTGGAAACTTCTTTTAGATGATATCACAAAGCTTAAAAGAGAATAGGAAGAGAATATCTTTCTTAAGTTGTGACACAGCCTGAGATGCGTTCCTGGGTCACCTGAAACCATCTCCTGCATGGTAGCTGTAGCGTATGTCCCATGCTTGGGGCACATAGGCTTAGGATGCTGCTGAGATCCAGCCATGGTGATTTTGTTGGTTTTATGTACAGTGGGAGTAGAGGTGAGCTTTTGAAAGCCATCCAGAGTAAATTGGTGGAGCATGGTGATTTAAAGAGCTTATAAAAATGTGTAGTTTAATCTTTAGTAGACTTTTTTTTGTGGGGGAGAGGGGGTGGCTGGCTTGTGCGGGGATCCAAACTCTTGACCTTGGTGTTATAACACTAGACAGTTCTAATATAAGCCTTTTACAAGTATTTTCTCTCTCCTCCTCCTTTCCCCTTGCATTTGGGACAGTTCGGTTTCTGGTTTTAGTAATTTGCTTTGCAGCATGCAGAAAGACAATTATTCTGTAAGGCTGGGATGGAGGAAAGCATATAGGAAAGAGTCCCTTTCTCTTTGTGAGGACTCATCTCCAAGTGGAGTCACAAATAGGAAAACTGTCCTAATTGCACGCATAACATACTATAGGAGGGGGCATCCATACTGACACAGACAGCTGTCAGGTATCTATGTGTAGATGACTTTTGGCCTCCTTAGAATTCCATGACTGACTTACCCCTGCTTCCAAGTGGGGTTCAAATTTGTATTGGTCTTTTAATTTTTCAGAGTGCTTTAATATACCTGATCTCATTTTATGTACGTGCCTTCTGTTGGCATGTGAAGCATAATTAAGATGGTAAATATTCTGTAAAAGTGTGTGTAAATATTTGGCCATCCAATTGCAAACAGAAATAACTTGGGGTTATCCTCAACATTGCTTCCGTCCATTAGTGTGGATGATAAAGTGTTGATTGTAGGTGCATTTAATTATTAAAACCCTTTAGAAAAGCCACATGGCCATTAAAAGCCTTAAGTTTTTTCATAGCTTTTGGTCTGATAATCTTATTGCTAGAAAAATTTATTCCAAGACCCTAATTGAAAAGAAGAAAAAGAATCTATACAAGATCATCATTCTCTTGTTATCTTTTATAATGGAAATAATCTGTCTTCACCAATAGGGCAATAAATAAGTAAACTAAGGTGTGGCAGTTTTTTGAATGTTTATACTGCTATTACAACTATAAATATTGAATGCAGAAGAATGATGCATTCAATAAATAGAAAAGTAAAATATGAAAAGGTATTATTCACTAAAGGATAGAGGATGAATGTATGGGTGGGTGGATGGATGGATGGATGAGTGGATAGTTTTCTAAGAACTCAAATCCAAATCAGAGTTTGAGGTAGAAGTAGTAGGGTGGAAGAATAAGCCTCACACACCGGTATATTCAAAAGACCAATCTAGGCAGTGAGATCAATGGAATAGGATGAAAAACACTAATTAGAAGAAGGATCTACTCAGATAACTTAATGAGCAGCATAGAGGGAAGGATAGAACCAGGTTTGTTGGAGAACAGAGGGCCTTCAGGGCTGGGGAAGTAGCATTGTGGGTAGGAGGCAGGAAAAGGTGGTGGATTATATGGGCTGGATGTGGGTTATACTGGCTGAGAGGTGGGTAAACTGATGGGATCAGTGTACTTGCACGCTAAGAGCATCATGGCCCTGAGGCAAGGAGCCAACTTTGAGAACCAGTGTGTCTAGGGGAGCCGTTGCCTCTGCTGCCTTGCCTTCCTGCCATAGTCACTTTGCTCTTTTTACGTGGTGGTGTTTTGTGACACTGGTTTGGAAACTTTGACGGGTTTTTTTGGGGGAGTGGGAGATAGGTTCTTGATATGTTTGAGGTTGGGGTGTATATAGAAAATTAACAGGTGATTATTTTTTGCTAGGCAGAAAGGAAGAATGAAGCATTTTATTTTCCCTCAGTGTGTATAGAGAGCCCGCAATCATGTACTTTTTGTCAGTACTGTTAGTAACATTAACCTGATGAACAAGGTGCGTTATAAAGCGTTGTCGAATAGGAGAGGTGATTGTAGGAAAATTCCTACTGAGCATGGTGCTGCACACATACTGACCATTCTTGAGCCAGGCCTTCTACTAGATTGTGGGGATAGATGATTTCTAGTAGAGGGAGATGGACATATAAAAAAAATAAGTGGAGCAACATCGTGTTTATGAGCATGGTTTGATTTCAAATGCCAGAAGGTGCAAGAAAAAAATAGTTTTTGGCTTTCATTTCTGATAATTTGAGAGGTTGACTTTGTCTTTCTGTTTTCCTCACTGTTGACTTCATCCTCAGGTTGTGTCTTTGAATGTGGGACTTGCCGGCCATCTGCTTCTGGTGGCTCCAGGCTTCTTGCATCACCTTCACAGCAGTAATCCCAGTGAGACTACTTTTTCTCCTATTGTTCTGATAAAAGTCTTGGAGTTGGGTCAGATGCCCACCCTGAGCCAATCACTGTGGCCAGGAAGGGGGAGGACAGAACATGCTGACTGGCCAGATCTGGGTCACAGGGATAGGAAGAGCAGGGAGCCACCTGGACTGACATTTGAGAAGGAGTAGTTTTCCAAAAAAGAATTAAGGTGGTGTTACCAGAAGTGGGAATGGGTGTGGGACCAGCACAACAGTAATCTATGGATAGGAATTTTTATAACAAATGGGCGGGCAAGGGAGAGGATGTGCCATTCACTCCAGAAAGGCTTTCTGGAGAAGGTGGCCAAGTCTTGAATGAATGAATGAATGAATGAATGAATGAAGCAATCAAAGGCTGAAATAGCCATCTTTCAGGACACAGAATTCTTTCATATGAAACTTTTAAAAGTGTGCTTCTGTTAGTTTAAAATCTGGTTTCAGTCTTATTTTGGTGAAATTCAAGATTCTATAAATTCTTTAGGTGGCATTGGACATTTGAGTTTAAATGAATTTGAGGACTTAAATTTTTTTTTTTTTTGTTATTGATGTTCATTATGATGATACTTGGTATGATGGGTCTGCGTATTTGGTACATATTCTATGTAGGAGGGAAGTAGCCTCAGATAACTGTTTCTCCTTAGCACCTATCACTCACAAGGGACTATGCTGAGTACAGTGCTGTAAACTCTTGATTAGTTGATGGGGCAGAATAACCATGGTTAAAAATAAGTAAATAAAAATAGCATACTTTTGAGGAAAATGAAATTGCAGAGGAAGGAAAGCATCTATATTTTAGAAGTTTCCAATTCCTGGAACTTGACAATAGGTGGTAGGAGAGCCTCCTTACTCCCTTTCTGGTCAGGTGTGTCCTTGCCTCCTTGCAGCCTTGGATTAGCTGCTATCTCCTGGGCTGGGGGCCCCCAGGGTATAACTAATTAGCTGTACTGTGGGAAGCTTAAGCAGGTTTAATCATATCTCTAAGTAAAAATCTGTTTCTTTTGATAGTCAGAACTAGAGCACTCTTTTCTGTGCCTGCTCATTTTTTAAACCTGAGGCTGACAATGTAAATTGCTGACACCTTTTGAGTACTTACTGTGTACCCTTCTTTCTGTAAAGAATGTCACATGTATTCTCTCATTGTCCTAGGAAGTGGATACACTTACTCTTCCTGTTTTGCATTTGAGGAAACTGAAGTTTAGAGAGGTCATATTGTGAAATCTTTCAATCCAGCACCAATCTAATCTGGGAGAGCTTGAGGGCCTCTCTAATGAGTGCAGAGAAAGACAAGAAGGAGCTGACATTGAGGAGGTTAATGTCATTTTCTGACTGAGCAATACCTGGGGTTTAAAATACCAAGCAGTGATAGACAGTTGCGATGTCACTTGATGGAGAAGAGAAAGTGAGAGGCAGTGGGGGCCTGACTGGCTGACTAGCCCTGGTCATTGGAAGGCCTGCCTTCCTTTTACTTCTCTTGCCAGACCATTTAAGATCGTAGTTTGCTCAGAGACAAGCTGTGGTCCAAAGGCTTCCTTCTAATATTTGAAAAGAAAGCTTAGCTGGATAGCGGACTTAAAGATAACAGCAGGGGACTGCCTTGAAAGATTATTACCACTTTGGGCCATTTTTTGTGTTTGTTTTTTAATGAAAGCTTGATCCCAAACCTTTGTATCGTATTATTTTAATTTTTTTCTATGATGGTAAATATTTCTATGTATTGGATATAAGGTTTTCCAAGTAAATTTATTTTATTTTATATTTTAGTAAATTTTAACTGTTATTAAGGGTTGTTTTAGAATAGTACTTCCCCAACTTCTTTAGTCCAGTTAACTGAGAGTTAAGTGCAGGATGAAAACAGAACTTGACAGCTCAGAGGGGGTTAGAATGAATGCCTGGCATACAGAGAAGGATGTTCATTGCAGCACTGAGATAGATAGATAAAAAGGCATTGCTTAAAATGCCTTACTAATGTGAAACCAGTTCACTCTGTTCTGGTGTGTCCGTATGGTGGAATATCATGCAGCTCTTTTTGATGTAGGCCTCTGTGTACTGATAGGAAGAGTGCTGCGACAGTAGTGCCATCTAAAACTTTTTAAGTAATATGATCTCATTTGAGTAAATAAAAGGATGTTTATGAGTTCTGTGCACATGCTCTTCCTTGTATATAAATAATTTCTAGGGCTGGCATTCAAAAATTTAACAGTTGAAACCTTTGAAGAGAGAGAATAGAGGACTTTAACTTTTAATTTTTAATTTTTTTGGTATAGTTTGTTTTTACCCCATGCGCATGTAGTTTATTTAAAAATAATAGTACTGAAAACCTATTAGTTACAAATGAATAAATGTGAAATTTAAACAGTAAAGTAAGTCTGTTTAAAGTCCTTAATTAAAATAAAACCGTGAATGTATTTCCAAGAAGCTGTTACATACCCTTAAGACACAGGGCATTTCCTTTTTTTCTCTCCCTGCTCTCAGGTTTTATGAAACTATAGTTATTTATTCCATGGATGTTCAAAAGTAGGTCAGCAACACAACTGAAAAAAGACTCTGTTGGTTTTTGGGAGTGGTGCTAGCAGAGGATGTGAGGTTTGCTTCCTTGATCTTCCTCTGCCTTTTTGTGTTTGTTGCTGGTTTCTAATCATTTTCCTCTGCTTTTCTACATACATTTTAAAGATATTGTTTTAGACTAGGCAATGCTCTAACGTTTTGAGATTATCATCTTGCCTTCTTTATTTTTACAGCACATTTTTATAGTCTATTTTCTTATCTTTTATATGATCAGTTCCATTAAATTTTATATCTAGCGTCTTATTGTTTCTGATATCATTTAGTGTGTGTGTCTGATTTGGGTCATTCCCTTACTATCCTCTTCCTTTTATCCCTCTTATCTCTGTACTTCAGTGGTTGATTTTTGAATATCTGGATAATTCAGTGTGTCTGACCCAAATAGCCGTGGAACTTTTCTTGACCTCCCTAGTTACAATATCTGAAATGAGACATCCAAGAACCATCAGGCAGGAAGGGCTCTGGTTCTTGAAGTTGTCTTGTTCTCCTGACATCTAAATCTTGGCAGGATAATGCCTACAGGCTCCTTGTTAATGTCCAAAACTTAGAGGCAACAACCTTTTTTACATGGGCTTTTCATGGGAATAGATGAATTCATATACAACTATTGCTTAATGTTTTATTTTTAAAAGGCAATTACTTTAAATACTGATTAAATTGACAAGTTTTTTAAAAAAACATTAACTGATTTAATATATTAGTAGTTGTAATTGCTCTCATCATTTGTGGATGAGGCTTAATGTTTTATTTTTAAAAGGCAATTACTTTAAATACTGATTAAATTGACAAGTTTTTTTAAAAAAACATTAACTGATTTAATATATTAGTAGTTGTAATTGCTCTCATCATTTGTGGATGACGAAGCTGAGCCTCCTCTAGATTCTCCTCTAGATCCTCTGACTGCAAGGCTCCAGCCCTGTGCTGCGGCTTCCATCCACTGTCTCCCCATTATACTGCTGAAAGTATTTGTTAAGCTCATCTCTGGGAAAGTGATGCATCTTTTTGGGAAATAGCTTGTCCTCAACTATTTAGCATCACTAATATTTTCCCTTTTTGTTCCTTCCTTCCTCTCTGTCTCCTTCCCTCCCTCCCTTTGGCCCTGTTATTTTCAAGACCTTCCATTCCATTTTGCTTGCCATCCTTCTCCAGTACACATCTCCATTCTCACACTCTGCAGTTCACCAGAAGAGTAGAAAATTGCTTTTTCCACTAATTCATTCCTGATTTGCTTTTCCTGTAAAATCTAGCACCAGACTCACCTCTTTTCAGAAGTCCTGCCTGACTTAGTACCTCTAACTTCAATTATTTCAAATCTCCATTACCCTTTTGCATATAGTTTTAAAAGATAACATCTTAGTTACTGGGTGGTTGGTGGATGGGGAGAAGTTTTGTGATGGACATGATGGCTTACTCCCTCAAGGGTTGCAATTCTGCAGCTATAAAATGAAAGGGGTGGGATTAGGGATTTGCCTCTAGGTTAGAGTTTTTCAAATTGTTTCAGGAATCTCTGAGATTCTGTGGTTGTTGAGCTGAAAGGAAGGCTTTCTCCCAGCTCTCCCAGGGCTTCCTTCCTTTCATCTTTTTGTTGTTCTGGGGTTTCACATTCGATTTTATCTATCTGTCTGTCTGTCTATCTATCTATCTATCTTTGATAAAAGAGATTATCTAACAGTTTTAAAACCACCACATTAGATGATCCTAATATGGTCATTGTCTCTTACAATTAGTTACTTAATAGTTTTAATTTGACTTGGCTTTGTTCTTTAGATGTTTCCTATGTGGTAGTCTTGCAGTGTACACTAGTATATACACTTCATTATTCTGGGTACCTAATATTGCTTAATAAAGGATTATAGAGGATAAAGTTAACTCCAGTCTTTGTGTCATGGGTCATCTGGTTAATGTTAAGAAAGCATGAAATTGATTGATGTACACCATACACGCATTTATCTTAAATGAATTCAGGTATAAACATTTTGCAAACATCTGAAATATACTTAAAATGTGGCCTCTGAACACGAGTAACTGCTTTGTCTGATATTCAGCTGAAGAAACCACCATATGGAGGAAAAACTGTGGAACGTACTGACAGGCAGTACAGTACAGTTTAAAGAGAGCAAAGTATATTGTGCTGTGTGTGCAGCTTACGGGTTTTTCGAGAGAAATACTCAATCTCTCTGGATTTTGCCTTAAATGTTAGCTTTAGAAACTTACACCTAAGTAAGATGCCCCATCACTGTGTTCTATTTCACTTCACTGGAAGTTCTTTCCTGCGGAGTATTCTGCATATTTTTATCACATGGTGATGATTTTGTAATACCACTTTACTCCTTTAAAAGCATTAAAAAAATCCCTTTGAAATAGGAATATGAAACCATTTAAGATGCACCTCCTTTAAGGAAATTGTGAGTTTATAAAGTAAATAAGTGAACTGATGTCATGCTAGTCTGTGCAATGATTTTGTAATACCACTTTACTCCTTTAAAAGCATTAAAAAAATCCCTTTGAAATAGGAACATGAAACCATTTAAGATGCACCTCCTTTAAGGAAATTGTGAGTTTATAAAGTAAATAAGTGAACTGATGTCATGCTAGTCTGTGCAGAACAGCTACTGCTTCTGAGGGACAGGAGTTATCAACTGAGGAAGGATAGATCCTTTTGATCTCCATTTGGTTCATTTGCTGGCCCTGAAAGTAGCCCAAGAGTAAGGTCTCTGTAATGCCAGGACATGTGACCCAGTCATTATTACCATATTTTTATGTAGTCTCCATGAAGTCCTTAACATTCATATATAATAAATGTATCTCTTCAATATAAATTCAAGAAATAAAAGCTTACCCAAATTGAAAAATGCAAGGTTCATAAGATATGCTGCTGGGAAAAGATATTTTCTACATACCAAAAATATAAATTGAGACCTTATTAAACTAGATTGGAAAGACAGTTCTGTAGAGACATCTGGTTCCCTGTAGGTGGAATTTCAATCTTAAAAGCAAGCATACCAGCTCACTGTGTGAACTAGAGAATTTAGATTCTGAACCTGCTGGTACAAGCTTTTCTTTGTTTGGCATCATTCTTAAGTAGTTTCTTCTCATTGTGTCAAAGATAGGCCCCTGTAAACCAGCAGCCCCTGGTTTATGCCCTAGCCACTTACCCGGGAAGAATATATCTCTTTCCTAACATTCCTGCAAAAGTTTTGAGGCTGACTTTTTCATTGGCCTGGGCCAGATCCTGTGTTCATCCCTGAAGTGGTCACTGTGACTGGGGCCAGAGCTGAGTCATATGCTAGCTCTGGGGTTAGCGCCACCCAGCCACACAGACCGGATGGAGGAAGGGGAAATTGAGGAGTTTATCAGTAGAAAGGGAAATGGATTTGGGGCAGGCAGAACCAACAGATATCCTTCATAATGAACAATTGCAAGGGGTCATATAGATAAGTTTTAGAGGGGGCTATTGGTGACAATGGGTAAAGAAAATTATATAAAAGTGATACCTCAACCCTGAATTTTGCTTTGAGATTATGGTTTCTCTCATTTGATGATCTTTATCTTTTGTTTTGTGGCGTTGCTGGGCCAAAAAAGAAAACTTCAAACAGATATTCAGCTGGCACATAGTCATCAATTAACCTTATTTTGCAAAGAAAGAAGGCAGAGGAAGAATCTTGTTTTGAATTCTTGATTTGCTTTAAAAGCATGTAGAAGGGCAGAAGATTTTTGTTGGATTGAATTGACTGGAGGTTTTGGGGCTGCCACAGGTCCTTAGCCAGATGGTTTTTTCCCTGTGGGACATTTGCCTCAGGTCTTTGTGCTGAACACAACAGTTCCCTGGGTAAGGAGACATCCTTTATGTGCTTGGCTCCTTCCAAAGCAGCTGTCTCCAGAAGTCACTAGCCATCTCCCGATTAAGAAAGAAAGTGGAAGGTGGAAGGGAGAGGAAGCAAAAACATTTCACACTTTGCCTTCCCAAAGACAGATCTGCTGTTTTCCCTTGACCGCAAAAATTCACTGAGGAAGTCAGTGAGTCAAAGATGCACCAGGGTGTAAGTTGTCAGCACAGTTCAGTGAGCCTCTGGTATCTTGTGTTTTTCTGTTCTTGCCACTGCTGCTTTCCTTCCAGGCTACATTCACCAGCATGAAGAAACAGGAGCAGTACCTTGAAAGGTTTCATCAGCCATGGTCAGGGTGGTTGACACATCCCCCATGGAGCCGTGAGAAGGTGACCTGGTTCCTCTTGACCACTCTGACTTTATTTTCAGTGATTCTGACATCTTGAAAATATTTTGCATTCAATCCTGGGTTCTTTCAGACCTTCCCATAAATGAGCACATTCAATCTTAAAATATCTTCTTTCTGCATTAATTGGGGTAGGGTCAGATTTTGTCTTCTTGGGTCTTAGATTTAGAGGGGTCTTCAAGGCACATCTGAGGCCTCACAGGCCCCCAGAGGTAGATCCTGGTTAAAGGATGCCCACTTTCTTCAATAGCAGTGCCTCCCCAAATTTGTTTTTCCAAGTTCTTCACCTCTCTTTCTCTCCTGCGATGAGATGTAATGTCTGACAAGTCCTCGGTTCTCTTTGGAGAAAGATTCACTGTCCATTTACCTTTTGTGTCCTTATGGGGAAAGTACGTAGCCAGTGTTAGCCAGTGGCCTCTCCCATCATTGATCCAAACTATTCAAAACTGGAAACTGAAACACCAGTGTAGAATGATGGCCAAGAGTGTGGTCTGGTTTCAGACAACCTTGTTTGAATTCAGGCCTCTTCCCTCACTATTTGCATGATCCTGTGCCCCAGACTCTTATCTGTTAAGTGGGAATGATTTTAGCACTGACCTCATGGAGTTCTCAGTACAGTTAAATGAGATAATCCATCGAAATCACTTGGCACAATACTTGCCACATAGTGAACATCCTATAAATGTCATTATTACTATCTTAATCCAGAAGCTTTATGTTTAGAAGGGAGTTTGCCTTTTTTTGTGAAAGTTGAAATTTTTAAAAGTAAAAACTTGAGGGGAAAATAGAAAGAAGCATAATGAATGGTACTATGACCAACCATGTTTCACCAACCAGCTTCATCAAATCTCAACACTTTACCATGTTTACTTTAGATTTTTTTTAAGGGATATTTAAAGCCTCGTGGATTCGTATCCTCTGATAAAGCAATGTTATGGGAAAGGAAAAGGGAGGGAAAACTGTTTGAAACAAAAAGTAACTTCAGACACCTAACCAAATGCAACGCGTGGACCAGCTTGGGCCCTGATTGAACAAACTAATGACAAAAAAAGACCTTTTTCAGGCAGCAACGGAAATCTCAGTGTGGACTATCGGATGATATTAAGGAGTTATTAATTTTGTTAGGTTCGATAATAACATGGTGATTATGAAAAAAACTTATTAGTTTAAAGAAGACGGGAATTTGTGAGAAAGAAATTCTTCTTAATGTTTCCTCTCTTTTCTCCCTTAATAAATAACAATGTTACTTTGGCAGTTTAACTAGGTGTTGTTTCCTTCTTCTCTCTACCTCACCCTCCTAGTCTACTAAATTCTGAGCTCCCAGCTGCTGTCAAGGTTTTTGCTGCACTCTGGCTCAGTTTCTGTGCCCAGCTGCTGTGCCCAGCTGGAGTGAGTTTGCTCAGAAAGTGATTCTTCCCGGCTAAGAACCTTGGTGCATCCAGAGGGTACCAGGCAAGCTCCTTTTGATTCAGTTCCACTTAGGGTTTGACAAACATAGATGTATCTCTTGAGGACTGGGAATACCACCAATGGGGCCACATTATCAAGCCCTACAGAAGAAAACAGTGGGGACAGACTGACTGCTTTTGAAGTATTTTAAAATTTCATCTGTACACAATTAAGGAAAAAGGAAAATTGTGAGGCAGAATCCTCAACTTCTGTACTAGCTGAATTGTCTGTCTCCAGGGCAAGGAGGGTATTTGTGTGAGAATTAAGGGAAACTGCCCCCACTGAGAGCCCAGACCCAGGAGTTAAGCCCATGTGAAGTTGACTGTCTACAGGCACTGTTGTGGGAGTGCAGGAGGGGAGGGGAGGCTGTGGGTGGTAGGCAGACAGCACTTGCTGTCTACTGTAAATCTCTGACCAGCAGCTAGAATCTCTGGAGTGAGTTCTTCAGAGAGGAATGTCACTTTGGGTCAATCACACTCTGTTGTCATTTTCCAGTCAAATCTATAAATGTGTAATCACAGCCCAGATCAAGATACAGAACATTTTCAACATCTCATAAGGCTCACTAGAGCCCTCAGTCAATACTTCCCTCTCTCCCTCCCTCCCCTGCCCTTCCAGGTAACAACTATTCTGACTTCTGTCATCATTGATTAGTTTCCCTATTGTTGTGCTTCATGTAAATGGAAACGTATAGCATCTTTTCCTGTGGCTTCTTTCATTCATTATGTCTGAGATTCATCCATACTCGCATGTAGCAGTTGTTTGTACTTTTTTATTGCTGTGTAAAGCATGTCACTCTAGGGAACATGTCACTATTTATTCATTCTTTTGTTGATAAACATTGTGTTGTTTCTAAATTTGAGCTGTTATGAATAAAGCCTCTAGGAGCATTCTCCTCCATGTGTTTTGATAGCCATAAGTACTCATCTCTCGAGTATATTCCTAGGAGCGAGATTGCTGTATTGTAGGGGCAATGTATGTTTACCTTAGTAGATAGGGTCGGACAGTCTTGCAAAATGGTTGTATTCATTTCCATTCCCACCAGGAATGTGAGGGTTCCAGTTGTTCCATATCCTCACCAGTGCTTGGAATTGTCCATCTTTTTAATTATACCCATTCTGGTATGTGTGTAGTAGTATCTCATTGGATGTGTGTTTCTATTTCCTTGATGAGTAATGATGTGGAGACCATTTAGATACCTTCTTTTGTGAAATGCCAGTACCATCTTTTGACCATTTTTTCCTTGCAAATATGTCCTTTTTATAAATGCAAATATGAACCTCAAAAATCATCATGAAAACAAAAGTGCAGATAAAGAGGTTGTATGTGGTAGCATCACCACCTGGTTAGTGATAAAGCATAGGCATTGGTGTCTGACAGCATGGATTCAAGTCCCAGGCTTCGAACCCACTAGTTTGATATTTAATTAACTTTCTGTTTCCTCAACTGTGAAACGGGGATAATAACAGCACCTGTCTCACCTGGTGTGTTGGGAGGATTAAATGAGATATGTGTTGCTTACAGTGCAATGCCCAACACACAGTAAGAGGTCAATAAATGTTAACCATGCTGGTGTGGTGGTGGTGCTGAGGAAGAGAAAGGGGAGATTCCTTTTGGAGCATGGGGTGTTAGAAATGTGTGAGCATTCAGTTGTTTTTAGTACCAGGTGGTAGAGCAACCGCTTTCTCCCATTCCATCTGTCTGGCTGAGATCTAGTTGTCCTGCTGCCCCTCCTACACTGGCACTATACCAGCCATCACTGTATGGGGCTTTGGGTTGTCACCCTGATTCATCGGATGGCTCGACTCATGAAGTTCTCATTCCAGCTCTGACCCAACCATTTTTTCCCCTTCCACTTTGAGTAAGATGGATAATGTGCTTTTATTAAGTGTCTACTTCTTGTAGAGCTCTGTGTGCCAGGATATTTCTAGGTAATATTTCTATGACCCAAAGGTTCTGATTCCAGCTCTCAAGAAACTTAACACCCAGTCAAGTACTAATAATAAGTAGCAGCCCAATTGTTTGAGTGTTTACTGTACCACACACTGTTCTAAGTATGTTCGTGCAGTAGTAGCACATCTAATTGTAATGCTGTTCTTGAGAGGTGTGTACTATTATTATCTTTGTTATCAATATTGGGAAATAATGCTAAAGCTCACACAGCCAGTGTCAGAACCAATGTTTGAACTTAGATCCAAACCCATTCTCTTAATGCTGTTATGCCTCTCCCGAAACATTTCTTCCTGGCGCAACTTGCGCCACACACACAAAGTATTAACAACACACAAGCGTAAACTATAGTCTAAATTTCCTAGTGGTCTTGCTCTAGTTGTGCGTGCACCATCCCCTGCTTCCCTACCTTCAGGAGTAGTGAGGCCATGACTTACCTTGCGATTAGGTTTCCTAAATCTGTAAAGTCTGCTTTATTAGCTAGGGTGCAAGTTAATGTTTTGAAAGTTCTTTGAAGGTCTAAGTGTGTTCCCGATAATCACTGTTATTACGAGCAGCAAGCTCGCTATTTTCCTATAGGGCAGAATTATCTTCAAGCAGGTGATCTTTCTGTATACTTTGTACTTAAAAGGACTAATTGCTTCCTCCTTCACTTCTCCAGAACTACAGGCAAAAACTGAAGTGGAGTTGCCTTCATCCCTGGGTGGGGAGAAGGTACTTCACTCAGCCATGGCACCACCACACCCCCAGCCTGGCTCAGAACTAATTCAGCATCACCACTGCCACTGCCCCCTCCCCTTTAAACTTCATAAATTCCCAACTGAATGAAAGGTTCTCATCTTCCTATGCGCTGTTGCAGTTAGGCATCTGCGTACATTTCACTCTGTAGCTGTTGACATAGAAAAGGGATACTTGTATCCTTTTTGCATTACTCCACTCAGAAGTCTTTTCACCAATCCATTTGACCTCAGCTGCTTTTTTTGCCGCTGTTGCAGGTAAGCTAGCCTTATCCAGTTCATTTTATGCTGCTTTTGAAGGCTAAGGAAGCCCTGTGACCAAATGTTTAGCAGGCTGTTCAGACCTGCTGGATGGATGGCTTGATGTTTCCTGTCTTACAAGCACCTTCCATCCCCCAAGGCAAAGGTGGAAAACCCAGCAAGTTACATAAGTTGTTGGAGCAGTCCAGATGGCTGGCTGCTGGCCCAGGCAAACTCTGCTTTGGAAAACTTGGGAATGCCTGCACTGGCAATAAAACATGGGCTCGTTGTTAATGAGAACAATCATTTTGTTCAGCTCTGTGAATCAGAATAGCAGAGCGAGATCAGGGCTGTGATCCCTTAAACATGGCTGCTGGCTTCTTTCTGGGGCAGGACAAGGTGGTGTCTTATGGCAGGAGGGTGTCTTGTCCCTACTGTTTGAACTTCATGAAACAGGGAAGAGTAGGTGGGACTTCAGAGCAGGAACTACACCATTGTACAGTGTGGCAGCCCTGTAGAGTGGAAAGGAAGGAAGGCATCTGAAAAGGAAGGAAAGGATCTCACCAGCAGAACGAGCCAGTCCTGGCCTTGCTATTTTTCTGCCCAGTGTCTGATTGTACCCTTTTGTTGTATACCTTTCTTCCTGAGAACTTTTGAAATGACATAGTTTCCTCAACTCTGACTGTAGTTAGCCAAACTAGCCCCAAATTGCACCCTGGGTTTGTTGAACCTGCCATTTCTAGAGTAGGAGGAAGATGCACAGAAACTGAGGTAAGACACAGATAACCACTGTTATATATGTATGTGTATACATTACCAGTCTTTTGTTCTTCAGTAGAAAAGCAGTTCATTCCAGGTTAAGAAAAGGGTCACTCATGTATGAATTTACTTCAAAAAAACAAAAAACAAACCTGAGAGAGGCCCTGGGACCTTCCGCTGGGACAGCCAGGGGTGTGGCTCACAGGATGGTCATCTCTGGGTCCCCCGTGCATTGCCTTGATGTGACCAGGAAGCAGTAATCCAAGGTGCCCACCTACCCACACTACTACACACAACCTGGCATTAAGGGTTGGTGATTCTTTTGTGCAGGCAACCTGAGAGCTGTCTGGGACTGCTGTTCCTCCCCAGAGCAGCCCCAGAGAGCTTACCCAGCACACCACATCGGGTTGCCCCAAGTTGGCTGATGTTGTAGAATAAGGACAGGTCACCTGACTCTCTGCTCTTCTAGTGCACCTGAAATGGAGACAGTTGTTTATGTCCTTGATATCTGAGTCTGATCTGTCCTTGCTACCCCATGGTGAGTTAGACTTGAAGATGATAATTCTTTGTTTCTATTGCTTTAAAAATGGCTTTATAAACTAGGAAAAAATCTGAAGTCTGCAAGAAGTAGAGAGGTACAGGAAAGGGAGATGATATTTTTATGCATTTTTACATTAAGAAATATATATTTTTCGAATTGAAACAGTAGCATCATTGTTGAAAATGTGGAAAATAACTAAAAGCATAAAGAGGAAAATGAATATCACTCATCTCACAGAATAGTGGTTACATTTTGACATTGTGATTTCAACTTTTTTCTGTCATACGGTATGCGTTCATGTATCTAGGCATATATAGAGAGACAAAAATGGATCACTTGGGGCTGGCTGGTTAGCTCAGTTGATTAGAGTGTGGTGTTAATAACACCAAGGTCCAGGGTTCAATCCCTGTACCAGCCAGCTGCAAAAAAGGATTAAAAAAAAAAAAGAATTGCTTTCCACATATTGTAGTATAGGTAGGATTTCCATTTAATTTATTATATTTTCTCGTATCTGTCAGTTTAGCCCTGAGTTTTGCTATAAACAACTAAAAATTCAGCAAACAGTGCTTAAAAGAAATGGGGGATATTTAGGCATTAAGATGTAGGATAGGCAGCCTGGGACAGATAGGGTGGCTCTGTGAAGCCATCAGGGACCCAGGTTCTTCCCACCTTTCTGCTCCTCCATCCTTAGGTTGTAGGCTTTTGTCTTTCTGTCTTCCTCGTCACCTCATGACTGCAAGATGGCTGCTGCACCTTCTGGCCTCACATCTGTGTTTCAGGCAGGAGGAAGGAAGGTGGGAAGAAGAGAGAGGAATGGTGTGAGTGTCAGAGAAATGAAGGTTTCCCCAAATTCTTGTGTATATCTACTATGTCTCATTGGCCAGACCCATGTCACATTTCTACCTATGGGGAATGTAGTGTTTTCAGCTGGGTGAAATTGTACTCCCACATATCAGGGGTTTGTTAAGGAAAAAGGGAAAAATGGACATTGTATAGATAACTTGCAGTAGCTGCCACACCTTGTTTCCAAATGTTATTTCACAACCAGAAAATCTTGGGTGACTTAGAAACTCCTTGGATGGCTTGATGTTTCCTGTCTTACAAGCACCTTCA